>NC_081411.1:378224395-378530332 GCF_030272615.1 Cryptomeria japonica | reverse complement strand
CAAAATGCAGAATAAGGATTGAGCTCAAACCTGGAAAGAATTGAAGTGATGGCCCAGAAATTTGAAGTAGAGTAACAATCAAATCCAAAACTCTAGCAATTTCAATCCAAGCTTATACAGTCATAAATCTGAAATCCTCAAGTAACCTTCACAAAGATGCCCGACCTAGCAATGTACAACCAAAGCCATTAAATAGAAAAATTAAACAAAAACTATAGAAAATCATCAACTAATCAATATATTCTATAAAATAATATATTATACCTACCATGCTAAATTTAGAGATAAATAATATACAATAGTCTTATTTACGTACCACCTCAAAATCAACCATTTAGATAAAAGGGTAGGTAACAATTATATTTTCTCAATTTAACCATATAGTAACAAGGGGGAATAATATTATTAACAATAATAGACTAATAATAAAACAACCCAATAGGATCCTAGAGTAGATAATAAATGTTATATCCAAGGGATTAATAATAAATCAAGTAAAACAATATAAACATACTCCATAATAATTAAATAGAATCAAATAAATAATAAATCATAATTAAACAATAAATAGATAATAAAGAATCAATTAAACAATAAATCATCAAAACCATTTAAATTAAATAAATAGAATATACTAAAACAAAATAAATAAAATAAAATAAACATTAGAACCCAATAAATAAATAATTAATCATCAAATAATATTAATACCTTAATCTAACCACTAAAAAAACTATAAAATACAATCAATTATTAATTTAATTAAACAATCATACTCACAAGATCACATGACAAGGGTCCCAACAACCACAATGCGCCACAAGACAACTCTAACATGACTAAACTGACAAGGCGACAAATTAAGCTTGGAGTGTGCGAGGGAAACACATGCCATCTCCAACAACTTGTCATTGGGATAAAGACATGCTCAAACCTATGAGACCAGGTGGAGTTGATGTCTTGTACCTACAATCCCACATCCACCACTAAACGCAATACAACATTGTAGCGTCCTAAAATTGTGACACTTGCAATTTCGACTGCATTTCGGTCTTCACGATGGCGACGCAACACGCAACCTGAATGGAGACCCTGAAACTTGCTCACGACACTGAAAACTGCATTTTTCAAGCACCTTGGCCTGAACCTCCTTGCACCCTGCTGTCCCGGGAGGTGGGACCAGAGTGCCCAGTGCCCTGGTCCCTCAGGACCAGGGCGCCCAGCGCCCTGGTCCCTGGGTCCTATTTTGGGCCCGGTCTCCTAAGGGGCTCGGGTCTTTTTGTTTGCAATTTGGAAATTAACTTTCCCTGGTCGGCCTAAGGTCGGGAAAATCAGTCTATCAGCCCTAAATGACAAGTATATAAATGACATTTTCCTCTTTCATTCGATATGATGGAAAAAGCATGGAAATTATACTCAAGCATTCAAGCATTCAAGCATTCCTTCAAGCAATTGATCATCTCAAGTCTCCATTCAAGGCTAAGTGTTGCATTCAAGACAAGGATTCAACCATTGAAGAGGAGATCACATACAACATATTACTACAACATACAACATACAACATCTAAACCTTCGCACATAAGGATACAAACATCCTTAGAACAAGGTATTAGTACTTGTTTTACAGTCATTTACATTTACAGCTCTTGCTCATTTCTTGGTTAATTCCAAAACCGGGGTTTGACCTAAAGGCAAACCCCCAATCCCTAACCCCCCAATCGTCTTCGCTTTTCTGTGTGTAGGTTGCAGGTATGCGGCTGAAATTGAAGATCTGGAATCCTTGTGCAGAGACGAACAGATCCCCCTTCGTTTCGCGGATTTTTCGGAGGACCGTGGCGCCGGGCGCCATCGTCCCAACAACTTTTGCTCAAATTTGCAGGACAATGCCGTATCGACATTTTACTGCTAATTCCAGGTCCGCAGCTTCATCCTATAACCCGAACTCAGTTTATAAGCGAATCTTTATGACTTTCTATGCATGCTTAGCTTAATTTCCTTAACAACATTCTTTACAAAAGAGGGTAGCCTTGCTTTCCTAACCCTTGAAATTCATTTAGCATCCAATCTTGCATTGCGTGGGATTGGATCTTATGAGTTTCAACCCCTCTTTTGAATGTAAAGTCTCTCCCCTAAGTGAAAAAACCATCGAATCCTAGCGAACCTCCCTTCTCTCTCCTCGGAGTCGGAAGAGGGGAGAGCAACTAGGGTTCGATCGTGATTTTTCCGCTTTACATTTTGGTGAACCCGACGTGAACATCCTTTCTGATTTTTCATGCTTAGATCTGAAAAAATTGATTACATTTCCATATTTGATCTTTTGCAAAATTTTAGAGGTGATTGCATAAAAACCCTAAATTTTCTTTTTGGTAATTGAACTTGCGAAATGTCTAAATGTTAATGCCTATTTTAGATCTGCCTTTCTATTACAAATTTTCAATTCATATTTGTGCTTTAATTCTGAAAATTAAGTGGTTAAGTGTCAAAACCCTAATTTTTGAAACCCTCTTGATTCAACCTTTGTCTGACAATTTCATTGATCAAAACATCTCCAAATCAGCTATAACTTTGGATTCCGCAATAAAATCACAATATCTTTCATCCCTGAAAATTTGGAAAAAAATTGCAAGGACCGTGTTGCACTCCGAGCGCCATCGTCCCCGACATTTTTTCCAAAATTTCGGGAGCAAGATCTTGCTGTATTTTCCTGCTAAAATCCAGAATTTTGGCTGATTTTGTCAATTATAACACTTTCAAAATTACAGTCAAAGTTGGTCTTGCGATTGCTTGGTCTAAGGCTTCTAATCATTCAAAAGTCATTGAAATTAAAATTTTGTGTCAAAATTGCGTTTTTATTATCATAAATCTGAAAATTGTGTTTGCAGTCATTCGAAATTTCAGTGCTTTATTCAAATTCTTGCATTTTGTGACTTTTGAAATTAAGTGCTTAATTACAACAACTTCGATTTCCGCTTTCAAAATTTAATTTTGCGTGAAATTGAGTCAATTTTTGAATTTCAAAATTTGCATTTCTTCTGACATTCCCTCTAAAATCATAAAATTCAAAATTTCAGTTTCCCTCTCTTTTTCAAAATTCAAATTTTGCATTTTTCGACAATCTTGATAGGGTTCAATTTTGAATTTGCAACTTTAATTTGGCCTATCTACAGATCGTAAAATCACTCAATTTTTTCAGATTAGCTCTAAAATCATCATACCTTTCATCCCTGCAAATTTCGAAAAAAGTTGCAGGGACCGTGTTGCACTCCGGGCGCCACGGTCCCAGACATTTTTTCCGAAATTTCGGGAGATTGTTGTGATTGCATTTAACAGCTTAAATCCAGAAAATTGGTTGATCTTACTGAAAATTGCTACCTCTAAATTCAAAATTTTCTCTCCTTCTCTAGTGCATGATTTTTACAACAATAAGCCCTACTTACACTATTCCCGTTAGACGAAGCCTTAGAATTAAGTCCTTCCAAGGTTTAATTACTAAGGAGATGGAACCTAATTTGAATAGCCTTTTTAACGAGGACATGGGTAATTCCTCTAATCCTCCTAATGATGAAGAAGCTCTCCATGAGGTTTCTGTAGAACAACTTTCAAAATTGGATAACCAATTTGACGATTTTCGACAATGAATGTCTCAAGAATACCCTGATAGTCAAGCTCTTCCTTTAATTGAGGGTTTAAAACGTATGCTTCAAAGTGATAAGAATGGAATTGATATTTTGTGTGGTATTGCACACATTGTGGATTCAAATGTGATGCCTATGAAGAGTTGTGCCGAAACCTTGGGTTATACACAACCTCCTACACAAGACAATCATTCTATTCCTTTGATGACTTCTATTGCTAGCATACCTACCTTTACATCAAACATAATGGCTACTTCTATACAAGACATTCCTCCTGTGATCACCAGTCATGGGGGCAATCCTTCTTCTTCAATTAACCCTATTCCTTCATTCAATCTGACTTCTTCATTCATTCCTCCAATGAGTGTGCCTATTATATCATCACAAATGAACATGACGCAAGGGGGCAATTCATTTAATCATTCTATTCCTCCTTGTAGTGTTCCTCCTGTCCAATCATCTCCTATGACTAATTATCATAGGGTCCCACCACCTTACTCTCTACCTTCTTTCAATAACATAACACCTCCATCTCAATCTAACACATCCAATATGAACTCTTCGACTGAAGCGACCATTAACAATCTTGCACATACTGTCTCTTCTTTACAGCAACAAATTGCCTCTATGAATCAATCTAAGTTTAGTGTGCCCACATTTGACGTTGCGAGCCCACTTTCTCTTGACATTGTTCGAGCTATCCCTCCTAAACATGTTGAAATCTCGCATTTGGAACTTTATAATGGTAAAGGAGATCCTCTAACACATGTTAAGACTTTTCAAACAATTTGTACTAATTTTGCTTATGACCAAAGGTTGCTTGCAAAACTGTTTACTAGAACATTAAGAGACAAAGCCCTACAATGGTATTGCTGGTTGCCTTCTTATTCTATTACTTCTTTCGAACAACTTGCAAATGCTTTCATTCAACAATTTCAAAATAATATAAGTCCTAAAGTTACTTTGATTGATTTAATGCATTGTAAACAAGGTGTTAAAGAAAAAGTGACTGATTTCATTGGTAGATATAAGCATTTGTATGCTCAAATTTCTTTTCCAGTGCCTGACAATGATATTCAAAGAATCTTTATTTCTAATTTACAAAAAGATATTCGAGACAAACTTCTATTTTCTGAGTTTACTTCTTTCCAACAGTTGTGTGCCACTCTTCACAATTATCAACTGACTGTGAGTCAAATGGAACAATCACATCCTATGGCTCCGAGTGATAAGGGTGATAGCAGTCAACAACCATTTGGGAAGTTTAAACCGAACAGAGATTCCATCAAATTCAATGAAAACATCATCAACAACAATGTGAATGCAGCATCAGGTGTGCCTCCTATTTCTAAATTTTTCAAGAGAGAAAGAAAGTATACTCCTTTGAATGAATCATTGCATAGTATTATGAATAAGTTATTGGAACAAAATGTGCTTACTCTTCCTCCTATAAGACAAATTGATCCTGCAAAGATTACTTCACCTTATTTTGATAACAAAGCTTTTTGTCAGTTTCATCGTCAGCCTGGGCATGATACTGAAAAATGTTTTTCTTTAAAGGGTAAAATTCAAGATTTGATTGATAATAATACTATCTCTGTTTCTAGAGTGAATGATAAAGGCAACACATCTGTAGCTCCTAGTAATCAAAATCTTCAGATTTTCACTGATCCATTGCCTTCTCATACCTCTAATGTGATTGAGACTAATGATTCCTCTCTCTCATCTGATGATCTTGTGTCTATGACTCCGAATGTGATTAACTTTGTAGAGCAGCAAGAAAACCTTAAAGAACCTTCCATCACATTTGATTCTAGTGAAACCATTAGGGCACCTGATGGTCCTTTATACATAGTTGCAAAAGTTAAGAATACACCTTGCAGTGGAGTGCTTATTGATCCTTCGTGCATGGTTAACGTTATTACTGAAGAATTTCTTTTTACTTTGCAATTGAATCAAGTGATTTATGACAAAACAGATGTGATTGTGAAATTATTTGATGCATTTTCTTCTCCTGCAATTGGTTCTATTACATTGCCTATTGAGGTCCATAACAAATCTCTTGATGTGAACTTTGCTATTATTCCATCTTTCGAACAATTTCGTGTGAAGCTTGGCTATCCTTGGCTATCTTCCATGAAAGCTATTGCTTCTCCTATTCATAAGTGTTTGAAATTTCCCCATAATGGTGAAGTTGTTACTGTCAATCATAGCCTCTTTAAACCAGCTGAAAGAACCTCTAGTGTTCCTCTTGATTACTTTTGGCCTAAACAATTCCAATCTCTTCCTCCGCGAAGTGATCATCTTTTCAAATCTTATCAAAAGTGGAAAACAGATATGATCCTATCTCTAAGTGAACCTAGAACACCTAAACTTGACATTCCTATCATTCTTGAGAAGGAAGTTCTTTCTTTGAAAGATAAAACTAATGTCTTTCCTCAAGAAGATTCCCAACCCATCCCTATGGATGTGACTATGTCTATACCTAATAAACTTCCTAAGAGTAGACCTATACCTCCTCGTCATGATGGACTTGGTCTTCTCCCTAAACCAGATATTCCTCCTTTATATGGAGCAGTTCCTCCTCCTTCTTTTTATAGAGAGAAGAGACCTTCTTCTTCTCCTATTATCCAGCCTAAGAGACCACAACCTAAACACCCAAGTGCTAAGGATGAGAACATTCCTCCTCCTCAGTCTTCGCAACTTCCTACTAAGACTAGACGAAATCGTTCTGCACGTGAACGTCGGCGAAAGCGTCGTCTTAGAGCTCAAACTTTGCAATCTCCAAAAACACCTTCAACAAACATTATTCCATTTTCTCCTCAGCCGGACATTGAGCCTAAATCTCCTAAACATAAGATGCATGATGGTCTTGATCCTGTGCGAGTTAAAGATCCTATTTTTATAAATCTTGATGATGATATAGATGAAAATGTTACTCCTCTTGCTTCTGATAGTGAATATGAACTTGTTGATGTTGATAACCATTTATCTAACGAATTTTCTAAAGCACTTATCCTAGCTCCTAGACAAGAACAATGTGGCTCGGAACATGAACATAGCCCTTGTTTGGATCTTGTGATAGCTCCATCTGCTGTGTTGGATGTTCCTCCTCTAGCGTGTTCCCTGCCTTCCTGAAACATTGATCAGCAAGATCGGGGGGTAGATGACATGCTAGACTAGTTACATTAGCATAGTAGACTCTCTCCCCCTCTCTTTTGTTACTTCTTCTATATGTTATTCTCATTCTTCTATTTGTTGTCCTTGGTGTTGTCTACTTGAGGATGATGCAAAGCATTGAGATCTCTTGATCTCTCTCATGTTGACTCAAAAGACACATGTGTTCCCTTCTTCTAGGTGACCTTCCTTGATTGGGGAATGAAGAACAATTATGCATACATACATATGATATATATACATGAATTATCATATAGCATACTGACCCTGAGGAAAGCGAAGTCACCTCGTGCTTTGTGTTTTGTGTCTATTATCCTTGGGTTTATCTCACACTTGGGGGCTAAATCCTTGCGATAACGTACTCCTTTCTCATTCTTATGTGTATCACTACGTTAAAACAATCACCCCCGGTGAGGCGTGTGCGATCGCTTTAACGTAGGGGGGCATACATCCCGTTCATATCTTTTCAAGATACTTGAAAATTTCTTGGTAAATTTAACCTTGCCTTGAAAATTTTTGATATCTTTCTTGCATGACTCATAGTGAGGGAGCCTTACTACTGACAGTCATGGTTCTTCCTCGTGATCTTCCCTTTTACTTTGTCAATCAAAGTTGTAAGATCCTTAGTCCACTGGGGGCTTGGTGTATCTTGCCTCCTTGACGTGGTGAAAGTCTTTCAATGTTGTTTCCTTGTACTTTACCGGAAGTATGAGCATACATACTCCCGCTAAAGTGGGGGCTAAATGTAGCGTCCTAAAATTGCGACACTTGCAATTTCAACTGCATTTCGGTCTTCACGATGGCGACGCAACACGCAACCTGAATGGAGACCCTAAAACTTGCTCACGACACTAAAAGCTGCATTTTTCAAGCACCTTGGCCTGAACCTCCTTGCACCCTGCTGTCCCGGGAGGTGGGACCAGAGCGCCTAGCGCCCTGGTCCCTCAGGACCAGGGCACCCAGCGCCTTGGTCCCTCAGGACCAGGGCACCCAGCGCCCTGGTCCCTGGGTCCTATTTTGGGCCCGGTCTCCTAAGGGGCTCGGGTCTTTTTGTTTGCAATTTGGAAATTAACTTTCCCTGGTCGGCCTAAGGTCGGGAAAATCAGTCTATCAGCCCTAAATGACAAGTATATAAATGACATTTTCCTCTTTCATTCGATATGATGGAAAAAGCATGGAAATTATACTCAAGCATTCAAGCATTCAAGCATTCCTTCAAGCAATTGATCATCTCAAGTCTCCATTCAAGGCTAAGTGTTGCATTCAAGACAAGGATTCAACCATTGAAGAGGAGATCACATACAACATATTACTACAACATACAACATACAACATCTAAACCTTCACACATAAGGATACAAACATCCTTAGAACAAGGTATTAGTACTTGTTTTACAGTCATTTACATTTACAGCTCTTGCTCATTTCTTGGTTAATTCCAAAACCGGGGTTTGACCTAAAGGCAAACCCCCAATCCCTAACCCCCCAATCATCTTCGCTTTTCTGTGTGTAGGTTGCAGGTACGCGGCTGAAATTGAAGATCTGGAATCCTTGTGCAGAGACGAACAGATCCCCCTTCGTTTCACGGATTTTTTGGAGGACCGTGGCGCCGGGCGCCATCGTCCCAACAACTTTTGCTCAAATTTGCAGGACAGCGCCGTATCGACATTTTACTGCTAATTCCAAGTCCGCAGCTTCATCCTATAACCCGAACTCAGTTTATAAGCGAATCTTTATGACTTTCTATGCATGCTTAGCTTAATTTCCTTAACAACATTCTTTACAAAAGAGGGTAGCCTTGCTTTCCTAACCCTTGAAATTCATTTAGCATCCAATCTTGCATTGCGTGGGATTGGATCTTATGAGTTTCAACCCCTCTTTTGAATGTAAAGTCTCTCCCCTAAGTGAAAAAACCATTGAATCCTAGCGAACCTCCCTTCTCTCTCCTCGGAGTCGGAAGAGGGGAGAGCAACTAGGGTTCGATTGTGATTTTTCCGCTTTACAAACATATATATACAACACATATACATCATAAATAATCTGAAAAGTGATAGAGAATAGCAATGTCATATTGTGCTCACAATGAGGTATGACATTGTCTGTAATCACAAAGACACTAGAAGACAATCACAAACATCATAGCATCAACTCAGTCATCATAATCATAGAATAGTGTTAGCATAATAAATATTCTATCATAACCTCATAAGCAATATAATCATTACATGAATAATGAGTGCATCTAGATCTCTACACATAAGTTTGATCAACATAATAGTCTAGGTCATAACTTCATCCACATAAATTATAATAAATCCACAAATTTCAAAGAGACTATCTGAGAAAAAATCTAAAAGTGTATATCACATCCTCTCATAAAAGATGGGTTAGGGAGAGGCACTACTTGTTCAATCCAATAGACTTGCATTTTGTAGTATTAGAATGAAAGCCTATCTTTCCTCATTAGGGTTTGATGTTTTGCAATTTGTTGTGGCTGGATATACTCCCCTTGCTACACTTCCAATAGATTAGGTTAGCAATAAATCACTTGATAAAAATTGTAAAGGAAAAGAATGCCATCTTATTTAGGCTATCATATTTAGAATTTGTAAAAGTGATGCACTATAAATCTACAAAGGAGATTTTGGGAAAACTTCATAGTAACTATGAAGGATATGATAAGGTAAATAAAGAAAAATTTCAAACTTACAAATGCCAATTTGAAATCCTAAGGATGAATTAAGAGGAGAATAACAATGAATACCTGCTCAAAATAGATGAATTGTCAATGTTGTCATAGGATTAGGTGAATGAGTCAAGGATGTTGTGATTGTAAAGAAGGTTCTTAGATCACTTCCCTCAAGGTATGATCCTAAAGTTTTTTCTATAGAAGCTAGAGAATTAGACAAATTTACAATGGATGAATTGTTTGGTTCACTTACTACTTATGAAATGAGTGTTGGCAAATGCACACTCCAATGAGAAATTGTAGGTGATTGAAGGTTTTGTCATTGATGGCAACCTTGCAATCATAGGACACCGGAAAGACAAAGATACCAGCATCGGCATTGACAGACTCTACACCTGTATATAGAACATCAGCAGTGAAAGGAAGGATACCAGCACCTTGGACAACTTCAATTTTGTTTAAAATGTATTTTGTAATTAATTGTAAAATCATTGTAAGCCGACAGGGCAAGTTGAAATATGACTCATATATGTATGAGATCATTTTGTAATAGGAAGTGTGTGAAATAGGATTTGAAATAAGCAGACCTAATATGCAAAATATTGGCTAAGGGTTTATGTTGTAGCAGAGCTTAAACTAGTACTAAATCTGGCATAGCAGATGCTGATTTGAAGTAGTACAAGACGTTGGATTAGTATAATCCATTTTTCTATGTTAGTGTGACTTCTTTTGTAATTGAGCAATGAGCTCTAGGCACTTGGCCTTCCTGCATGTGCAGGCCCCTATTGTAAGAGTAATATTCCCTTATTGGCCAGTAAGCAAATATTGTGGGTCACAAATCCCACTGAGGTTTTTCCCACACTGGGTTTCCTCATTAAAATACTGTGTTATGGTGTGCTTCTCATGTTTTTGTTATTATTCTTAGTTACTATATTATTTCTAGTTTACTGGTACACAGTTTTAATATGCTTTTCATGTTTTAAGTCAAGTAAATTTATATACCGGTTGGATACTGATTCACCCCCCCTCTCAGTATCTTTGTAAATCCTAACAATTGGTATCAGAGCTTGGTCCTCTATTTTCAGAAGCCTAACAACTTGAGGAAGATCTTGTCACTGGTAGAGATGGAAAACTTTAGAAAGCAATTGGAAACAACTCTTATAGACTATGATGCAGAAAAAGTGAAGAATATCAAACTTAAGGATTATTTGAAAGATACTCAGGATATTATTCAATAACTTCAAGAGAATTTTACTATTGCAAGGAACAAGAGGAGAGAACTTTGTGAAAAGAAGCAGAATGAGGAAAATGAAAAGGAAACTCTTAATGATTTGGTAAACAAGCTAAGACAAGCAATCAGTACAACAAAGAATGAGATTCAAGATATGACTATGAGATTCTATAAAGCAATTGAAGATAGAAAGAAGAATGAAGAAGACTTGGTTAGAAGACTAAATGATACTAGAAATGACAACACAAGACTCAGTCATGAAAATGATATGTTGAAGACAGATCTTATGCACACACAAAATGACAGAACTAAACTCATGAGACAGAAAGGAATCTTGGAGAATGAACTGACTGCTGCAAATCAACACAAGGAGAAATTCAAGAAAATTTTAGAAGAACTTGGTGACATGCTGAAGAATCAGAAACCTAATGGTGATACAAATGGCCTTGGCTTTGAAGTTGGTGAAAGCTCCAGTACTATAAAAAATCATGATCATAGCAAACCAGTAAGACAACCTACTGCTTACAAATTTAATGGCAAATGCTTTAACTGTAACAAGTATGGTCATAGAGCAAATCAGTGTAGATCTAGAAATTATCAGAATACTAATACACCCACCAGTCAATGTTCTAAATGCAACAAAGTTGGTCATAATTTAGAGAATTGCAAAATGAATGTAAGATGTTATATTTGTGGAAGATTTGGACACTTATCTAATCAATGAAGAACACATACCAGCATAGGATATGGGAAAGCTATTTAGAAGAACAATGTGACTTGTTATGCCTGTAACAAAATTGGACATATTGCAAAATTTTGTAGAAGTAAGGCATCACCGGCAAATAACAAAGCTCCTAGTTTGAAAGGTAAAGAAAAGGTTGAAGACGTAAAGCAAGAATTATCAAAACAATGGATCAGAAAGTCAGATCTGAATGTTGATGGAATACTCCTCCACCGGTAGAATAGAGTAACACTCCACCGATAGGAGACTCTTCATCTAACTGAAGAAAAATCCTTTGGGGGTTTAGCAACAAAATGAAAAACTTGCTATTATTCCCTCGGTTGATGGTGAGAAGTTGAAATTGCTTCTATACCAGCAGATGACTTAAGTTGTGACTTAACCGACAAGCATTAAATATGGTAGTTGGAGAAAATAACATTATAAAGCAAGTGTTTTGGCTCCTTTTTCATTCACCAAGAATTAAAATCTTCGAGAGCGCAAAAATTCCGGAGCGAAGGCATTCTAAGCAAAGAATTGAAGCAATCCATCAAAGAATTCATCCCTAAGGTAGATTCAGCTATTTATAGCTATGGCATCTTCATCCACTCCTGAATTTATTGCAAATGCTACTATTGTTGAGGTTATTAAGTGCCCTAGACCCATTTTCAAACTGGTTCCCGAAATTGCAAAGAAAGATGATAGCATAGGTGCATTTTCTCAAATTCCTAAGGGAGTAGTATATGCTGAAGACCCTAGGATGTATATACATTATCATATTGAGGAACTAGGTGATGATGGGAATAAGAATATGTATAAGTCTATGATTTGTGATGAATCTAGAAATGTCAAGCCGAAACACAAAATAGTGGAAACCCTAGTTTTTACTGAAATTCTTAGTATCCCAAATTTTACTAAGGATATCATAAGGATTGTGTTAAGAAGAGTACATGGTGAATTTTTCTAGTTGGACTCAGTTCATAAAATCACAAAAGAAGTCATAAAAGTTGTAACTAGGTTACCTTCCACTGATAATAGACCTGACAAAACAAAGAAGGTCTCAAATGACATAGTGACAAACTTAATAGGTGCAACATTTAATAAAAGGTCTTTAAGGGTAAACGATGTAAAAGACATTAATGTTAGATTTATTAGTATGATCTTAGGTTATAAGGCTACACATGCAAATAGATTAAATTCAGTTTCTAGCCTATGTATCAAAAGTGGCTCTAATATGGTCAATGATAATGCAAGAATAGATATATGTGAATGGCTTAAAGATGAGCTGATAGACAATTTGGGAAAGATTAAAGGAGATAAGAAAGGAACATTCAAATTCTAAAAATTACTTGTTTGTTTGATGTTGTACATAACCAAACAAGTACCCGGTATTGGTGCTAGAGAGTTTGGCTTTGACATCCCAGTAGGAAAACAACTGTTAGATTTACCGAGCAATATGGGAGAGAACAAGGAGAAAAACATAAATGAGTATTTTCAAGCATTGAAGGCTCGAATGAAAACTAGAGTGAGATTGTCACAAGCTATTGTGGATAAGTATCAGAAAGAAATCTATTTTGTGATCGAGAAAGATGAAATCTGGATGGAGGCAGTTATCCCTAGAACTATTTGGGTAACTGAAATGGGCTATGAAACACATGACAACATCATAGAAACTTATGCAAAAGCCATCCTTGAAGCTCCAAAGGAATTGGAAGAGAAAGTGTTTGGTAGTGCTGAAACAATAGAAAGTACTATTCAATCTAGGAAAAGGGTTAAGAAAGTTGAAGCAACTGTAAGAAAAGGAACCCGGGAGGCAAAGGCAATCAAGGAAGATGTTTTGAGACAAACTGGTATAAGTGAAAGTGAGTTGGAAGCACCTCAATCGGAAACTCATCTTTCACTAGTTGGAACTTCTTCTGAGAGTGATATACCAACAGTATTTAAAAGGGTAGAAAGGAAAAGAAAACCCCCACCGGTACCCTCTCCTACACCAAAAAGAACTAGACAAAAACAACAGGCAGTAAGGCCTCCAACAAAGAAAATGACTCCTAAGAAGAAGAAGGTGAAACAGACTATTGCTCCTCTAGACAAACTTCTTAGTGAAATTATAGAGGAAGTTAAGCTGAAGAACATAAACAAAATATACAATACACTATCAGTTGGTGATAAGGAAAGCATAGAGAACAGTGTAATTCTACACTTAGATATATACAAGAAATTTTTTATGCAAATTGTTGATGAAATTCCAAATGATCTATATAGGAGACTTGAAGCTAGAAGATTAGCCATTGTTGAACTAGATAAAAAGATTAAGATTGAAAAATTACTGGCAGTGCATCCAGTTAACTCACCTGAAGAACTTTCTCATATTTTTACAACTATCAACTTCGATGGTGGAAGCAAGAGTAGGAAAGGGAGTGGGAGCCCAACTTTCAAATCCTCAGCAAGGTGGGAACCCTGGTTCCAATGGTGAGATTGGCCAGATCAATGGTGCTGGTCCTATTGGCGATAAGGACAAGCCCCTGGACCTCCCAATCATTGTTGCTAACTCACAGTCTGATGGTACTCTGCTTGAGGTGACAGCAGATTCATTTGGGTATCTGGGGGAAGGGTCCAATGGGGG
The DNA here is from genome assembly GCF_030272615.1 of Cryptomeria japonica. NCBI lineage: Eukaryota > Viridiplantae > Streptophyta > Pinopsida > Cupressales > Cupressaceae > Cryptomeria > Cryptomeria japonica. Next base: position 378,516,259 of record NC_081411.1, on the reverse strand, counting down.
GCCCATTCCATGAGATGACTTCGTGGAAAGTAGGAGGGAGAAAATGAAATGGTATTCCCTTTTTGGAACTAGACCAACTGGTAAATCCTCCCTTCCTCCTATTAAGAATATTTCTGACCCTTCTGGTGGTAAGTTTGCTATCTCCATCCCTGACCAAGTTCTGGACCATAATATCAATAGTATGTTGAACTCCTTGGTAGGGAAATTTATGGGTTTGCGCCCTAATATTGAAGTTGTCAGGGCCTTTGTTAAACGAAAATGGGCCCTTACAGGAAATGTTGAAGTTTCGACACTACCCAAAGGTCTTCTATCTTTTTCCTTTTTGTGTGAAGAAGATAAGGTTAAGATCTTGTGTAGGAGCCCCTGGATGGTAGGAAAGACAGCTCTAGTTCTTAGAAACTGGCATTTGAAAACAAAACATGAATGATTCTCTCCTGGCCCAAGTTCCAGTTTGGATAAAGCTTCCAGGATTGCCTCTTGAATATTGGGCAGAAAGTATCTTCTCTGGAATAGCAAGTTCTTTTGGTGAACTGCTCTCTATAGACCCAGTCACTGCTTTGAAAAGAAGATTAACTCATGCAAGGTTTTGTGTTGGAGTAGCCCCTGAGGCAGATATGTCAGAACAGATAGACCTAGTTTCAAAACTGGGAACCTAGAAACAACATATCGAATATGAAACTATTCCTTTTGCGTGCTTCCACTGTAAAAAAGTAGGTCATTGGGCAAAACCCTGCCTAAACAAGCAAAAGGTGGAACCCAAGTAGCCTCAGATTCAAAGTCAAAAGTTGCCAGAGAAACGGGTATGGCAAGTCAAAAATATAGAAAATAAGGAAGAAAACTCCAATCGTTTTCTTCCTTTGGGGGAACAGAAGGAAGCCTCAAACTCTATCTTTAGTCCTACAATACAGGAAGCAAAGAGAAATGAAACAACCATAGCCAGTCCCATAAGAACAACCCAAAAAAAGGAAATGAAAGATCAGAATGATCCTCCAAATGAGATAGCTGAAGTGGTTGATGACACATATGAAAGAAAGGTAGTGGAAGCAAGAGATTACCAACCTAAGGAAGGAGAGATCCCTGATCCCCAAGTTGAAAGGAATGACTCTTCTCTAGCCATACCAAGTTTTGAAATTCAAGAAGCCCAAAAATGTGCAATTTTGGGTATGAATCTTTCAAATTTGGATCAGAACTCAAGAAGAGTGAACAATGTTTCAACTAACTCCAGAACTCCTAAATGGGGTAATGAAGAAGAAATTTCCAAAATCGTCATCAACTCGGAAGTGGCTCCTGTGATAGAAACAGAATGGAAGCAACCAAAATATAGGAACAAGAAAGCAACAACTCCCTCGACATCTCTAATAAGGAAATCCAACAAGATAGCTCAAGTTGATGTGGGATACATTTCCTCTTCCCCAGGATGACCTTCTAACCACAAAGTTAGAGATAAGGAGGCCAGCAAGAACATAGCAGATGGAACTCAAAAAACTCTCAAGGAGCTAGGAATTGGTAAGTAGCTATGAAGATAATTTCTTGGAACATAAGGGGATTAAACAATCCCCATAAACATGATATTATTAGGAATATTATAAGAGATAGAAATCCTGACATTTTTCTTATTCAAGAAACCAAAATGAGTAGAGAAAAAGTTGAATCTTTGAAGTTCTTCAAAAATGGTAATGTTAGTGGGGGCAGTTCTGAGGGTGCTTCTGGAGGCATTGCTACCATCTGGAACCTTAACACTATTAAAGGTTAGGTCATTATTCAGGAAAGTAATTTTTCTTGTATCAAATTTGAGCACCTAAAAGATGGTTCTTCATGGGTTCTCACAAACATTTATGCTCCTAATACCTTAAAGGATAGGAACTCTTTTTGGAAGAAGATTAGTTAGGCTAGGGACAGCTTCAAAAATCTCAGTTGGATGGTTATGGGAGACTTTAATACGCCTTTGAAAGAGGAGGAAAAATTTGGAGGTAGTCCTCCTCAGCTGGAAAGTAGGATGGCCCTCATGGATTTTATTAACTCCCAAGCTCTTAATGACTTGGAGATACAGGGTTGCAATTACACTTGGACTAATAGGCAAAATGGTAATGACCTTATCCAAGTGCGTCTTGATAGAACTCTCATTTTTTATGACTTGTATAGTCAGTACTTTTGTTCTTTGTCTGCCCATATTCGGGATGGATCCAATCATTTTCCAATCACCTTCAATGCTGAATTGATCAATAGAAGGAGAAACTATCCCTTTAGATTTGAAAAAATATGGACCCTTCACCCCGACATTAAAAGAAATATTCAGAAATGGTGGAGTATCCAAGTTGAGGGAACGACTATGTTCAAAGTTGTTAAAAAGCTCAAAAGTGTGAAGGACAACATTCGACTCTGGAATAAAACCAGTTTTGGGAATATATTTGAGGCTAAGAGTAAAATTCAGGAAAACCTTAAAGAAATATAGGATCAGATCCAGAAGGATGGTTTCAGTACTATGTCTATTGCTGATGAAAATGAGATCCTTAAGAAATACCATGACATTATTGCCAAAGAGGAAATGTTCTAGAAGTAGAGATTGAGATGCATTTGGCTCAAGGAAGGGGACAGGAATACAAGATTCTTCCATATGTCGACTATCAAGCATAAAGTAGTCAATAGAATGAACAAGCTAGTTTAGGAAAGTGGGGAGCTGGTCAAGGAGGATGAAATAAGGAATGAAGCTAAGAGGTATTTCTCAGACCTCCTAAAGAGGGATCACAGTCTGGATGCTGAAGCCCAATCCTCTTTTCTTCAGAACATTCCTTGTCTCATTGATGCTCAAAATAATGCCTTCCTCTCTTCCATTCCCACTATCTCTGAAATTAAAAATGTTGTTTTCTCCTTTGATGGTAATAAAGCACCTGGACCTGACAGTTTCCCAATGTTCTTTTTTCAAGATTTTTGGGGTATTATTGGTACTGATGTTGCCAATGGGGTTAAGGAATTCTTTGGGGCTAGAAAACTCTTGAAAGAAATCAGTGGTTCTTTTATTGCTCTCATCCCCAAGATTCAAGGTGTTGACTCTTTGGACAAATTTAGACCTATTAGCCTCTACAACTCCTTTTACAAGATTATTTCAAAGGTCCTGACTGCTAGAGTTTTGTCTATCCTTCCTGCCTTAATTAAAATCTAGCAAAATGGGTTTGTTCCTGGAAGACAAATTCTTGATTCCATTATTATAGTTCATGAGAACATTCACTCTCTTGTTAGAGCTAAGAAGCAAGGCCTCATCCTTAAGCTTGACCTCTCCAAAGCCTATGACAGGGTTGACTTGTCTCTTCTTCAGAAAGTTCTCACTTCTTTTGGGTTTGCCCCTAGAGTTGTGGATCTTTTCTCCCAACTTACTACCTCTGTGTCTTTTGTTGTTCTTGTCAATAGATCTCCTTCAACTTTTTTCCAAGCCTCGAGAGGTCTTAGGCAAGGAGATCCTATCTCCCCCATCCTTTTCATTATTTTGGTAGAATTCTTTGGTCGGACCATGGATAATTTGGTGCAGCAAGGGTTCTTTAAGGGCCTCCAACCTTCTTTTGCTGACCTTATTTGTTCCCACCAGAAATTTGTTGATGACACAATTATTATGGGGGAATCAAGTATCTCAGAAGCTAAAGTACTGAAGAGCACTCTGTGTAAATTTGCCTCTGCTACAGGGCAGCTTATTAACTGGGCCAAAAGTGATGTCTTTTTCATTAATACTCCAGAGAGAAGACAACAAAGGATCAATAGAATTCTGGAGTGTAAGATTGCTGACCTTCCTGCTACCTACCTTGGACTCCCCATGGGGATTGCCCCTCCTGATTCCTTCTAGAGTTCTCTAGTTGACAAATTTCACAAAAAACTTGCAGGTTGGAAAGGGGCCCTCTTAAGTCAAGCTGGTAAGCTCCTTCTCCTTAAGGCTACTCTTCAAAGTATTCCTATTTATGCTCTTAGTCTCTTCAGAATTCCAGTCAAGTATGCAGAAGCAATTGAGAAAATTCAAAGAAGATTCCTATGGTCTAGGGTAGAGGAAAAGAAAAGAATGTCCTTGGTGGCTTGGGATCAGGTCTATAGGCCGAAAAGAAAAGGTGGTCTGGGTCTTAGGAGGATTCATACTTTAAATGAAGCTCTCTTGTCCAAACAAGCTTGGAGATGGTTTCATTCCGATTCTGAATGGTGTAAAATTTGGAGAAGTAAGTATTCTCTTCTGTCTTCTTCTCTCTCTTCTTTTCTTAATTCGGATTTCAGCATAAATGGATCCCATATTTGGAACCATGTTTCTAAATGTAAAGATGTGATTGCTAAAGGAGTGATATGGAAACTTGGAAATGGTAGAAAAGTTAGATTCTAGGAGGATCCCTAGCTTTTTGATAAACCCCTAATGGATTCCCATGAATGGGCCTCCCATGCCCCTTCCTGTATTGGCTCTTTTGGCTCCTTAGTGGTAGATTACTAGGAAGGGAACAATTTGCAGAACATTGATAGCATCCACCCTAGCCTTTCTAAGCTCAAGACCCATTTGTCTGCTATATGGCTAAATAATGAAGAGGACTCCTTGATTTGGAAACATGATCCCAAAGGTATTTTAACTATGTCTTCGATGTATTGTACCCTATCCCCCCCCTTCTATAAATCCTTTCTGGTCTAAAGCTTGGATTAAAGGTCTCACTCCCAAAATCAATTTTTTCTTCTAGACTATTCTCCAAAATAAGATCCTTACTGTTGACAACCTAAAATGCAGAGGTTTTTCCCTTCCAAACAGGTGTGTGTTGTGATTCCAAGAGGAAGAGTTTGTGGACCACCTTGCCCTCCACTGTTCCTTCTCAGCCTCTGTTCAGGAAAGTTTCCTCAAGAGTTTTAGTTTAGCTTGGGTGTTTCCTAGTAACATCAGAGATTTGTTCTCCTCTTGGCAAATTCAATGGACTAACTCTTTTCTGAGATATATGTGGTAGCTCTCTCTTCCTCATATTTTGTGGGGTCTTTGGAAAGAAAGAAACAATCGAATCTTCAAGGATGTTTCCCTAAATCAGGATACTATTTTCCAGAAAATTCAAAGGGCTATCTAGGAAAATATGGGAATCATGGAGGGTCCTTGTTACTCAAATAACCCCCTGGAGTCAAATATCTTAAGGGCTTAGAATATGAAGATCACCGATGGTCCTAATCTCAGCTACAATAAAAGGCTTGAAGCTAAATGGCAAACTCCTCCTCCCCAAGGCTAGCTCAAAATCAATTTTGATGGTGCAGCCAAAGGAAACCGAGGTCCTTCAGGCTATGGAGTTATCCTTAGAGATCATAGAGGTATCTGCAAAGAGATGATTGTTGTCCCTATTGGAACCCAAACCAATCATAAAGTGGAAGCTATGGCAGCTCTTCAAGGCATAATCCTAGCCAGAAAATGGAATTTCCCCTATCTATGGATAGAAGGGGACTCAAATAATATAATAAAGTGCCTCAATGGGACTTCAAAATCCTCATGGTCGATTCATAATATAATCATCTCTGCTATTGACATCATTAGAACCTTTAAAAAATGCCATATATCCCATATCTATCAAGAGGCCAACTGTTCAGCTGATTGGGCTGCCAATGTGGCGGTTAAGAATGAGACAATTACCACATGGATGGGTGAGAGAGAACTCCCCGAAGATGTCAGACAAATCATAAATGATGAACGCTATCAAAGTACCCCAAAGACTCTTGATTGATAGGGTAATAATGAAAATTACTGATGTAAGCACTTCGAGTTATTTCTATAATGAGAAAATCACTCATAATAACATCGATGCCATCAATACCTATTTTATAATCAATCAGATCATTAAGGCCAATAACTCACATGCTTTATGGGTTTTTGTTTTAGCTCTAAAAAGCTCTCTATTTTACTAGCTCTGCAAGTTTCAAAATTTGGCTGTGAGAAGCTACATCATGGGCGGAAATAGGAGGCTGTGGGGTATTTTGCAGAAGGGTGGTCTTTCAAACTTCATAGAGAGACTCCACGGCCATGATGGAAGGGTAACTAGCCTCTTCTGCAAAAATTGGAAGAAGGACATGCTAAAAATGGGTGACCAAATGGTCGAAATTGATGAAGATTTAATTGCTAAAGCTACGGGTCTCAACAGGGAAGGCTGTAACTTCTACAGAGATAGGAAGGTCAGTAGGGAAGCCATTGAAAGGTACCCAGTTACTGAGAAAGAGAAAAAAAGACTGATAAAGTTGAGCAAAACCTATTACTTGCCTAGGGCTTTTGCCAAACCCTAGCGGGAAATTCTCTTTGTTTTAATGTGGTATATAACTCTAGATGGTAGGTTTATGAAAGTCTATGGGTATCATTTTGTTCTGTTAAACCATTTTAGGCATAATGATAACGTGAATTTTCCTTATTTCTTTCTTTTCTCAATGAATGCTTCCCTAAAATCCTATAAAGAGAATCCTCTAGGCGATACCGCAATGCACCGAGGTCTTATGGTCCTCATTTATGACCATTTAAAGGCTAGTCAAATTAACCGGATGTAGCCCTTTGTGGACTCTGAGGAAGATATGTCTGATTCTACTTTTTCAAAGGAGGAGGAATCCAACAATGATTCCTCATCTGATAATGAGAATAGCTCTGATGAATCAGAGTATGAGAGTAGTAAGAAGAGGAAATCAAGACCCTCTTCTTCTAAGGGCAAAAAACTTCAGAGCAAACCCCTGATCAACATCTCTTTGGAAGAAGAGGATTCAGATTATTTTGAGGAGAAGAAGAACTCTAAGGGGTTGTTGAAGAACAAAAGTAAAAACCAAGCCTAGACCCAGAAAAAGCATAAGAAAAAAGAGGAGACTGGCAAGGAACTGGAAGCTGACAAGCAAGCTAGGACCTTGGAAGCCGAGCACAGCCTGGAAAAGGAGACAATGGAAGAGACTCTCAGGGCTGCCAATACTATCTCCACCCTCTATATCCCTAAAGATGAATAGGTAACCCCTAGAAAAGTGACTCCCTCCTCTGGCCCTCCTCCCAAGGCCTTGAATGGGTTTATGAAAACTATGGAATGGCTCATTGATGGTTACAAGAAAGTTGTGGATGAGTATAAAAAACTATTCAACATAGTCCTAATTCTGGAGACCATTAATATTGGAGAGGGGAATACAATGGCTGACTATATCGAGGATCTGAAAAACACTATTGCTAAAGCGGAAGACATCAGAGATGCTTTTAACCCTAGGTTTGAGAAGATTGAAAAGGAGATGCTAGATAGAAAAAGCCTTGTGGAAACTAGTGAAAAAACACTCTCAGATACAGTCACCAAAGTGGAAAAAATTGAAGAGTGCCTTAAGAACATCGCGAAGCAAAGTCTTAGCATTCTGAAAACTCGGCCAATAATACTTATACCCTCATCAGTAAGCTTGATGATGACAAGGAAATCCAGGAAATTGAATTGGATGCTGAAGGAACAGGGGAAGCTCAAGGTCCCATAACCCGCACCAGAGGCAAGATGAAGGAAAAGAAAATGAACAAGGATCTGGAAGAGCTAAAAGCTATTGGGGCTACCTATGATGAGATGGTGATTAAGGCAGAGGACCCACTAAATAAAATTGCTATGTAGTGTCTCCTCAATTTCTTTGTTGTGTTTTGCTATTTTGCTATTTTTTCTGTTCGCTGGTCTTTTGGCCAGTTGTTCTGTATGCAGACTTTAATTCCTCTTGCGGCTCTTTTTCTATCTATGATATAATGGTTTCAGATCCTTAAAACCTATTTTTTAATCAATCAAAACTCACCTAAAGAAATAGACAAATTAATTAGTGAGGCTAACTAGACAGTATTTTCTACTGCTCACCGACATGTAGCACTAATGGCTGGTAGAGGAAATAAAGTATCTGAGGAAACAACAGATGGATGGGATATATTCTTTGTGGAAAAAGAAAAAGAGGAAGAATTACTTAGGCCAAAAATTATCAAAGTATATTAAAAGGACAGAGATAAGGGGAAAGGTAAGGTAGGTGGACCACCAAGCCTGAAAATAACTAACAATGTGCCCCCGCCTCTTTCAGATACTCTAATGGTAGACACTACTGTTGGGAAAAATGGTGTCTCAACCTTGCATTTATGCGAGGTTACTATTTATAGTAAGTTTTTATTTGAGCACGAAATGGTGCAAAACTCTCCCTGAAGCTTCTGGTTGGCTAGATAAGCATTCCGGTAAAGTTGCGTCGCAAGGTCACAGCTAGTTTTGAAGATATTAAAGTTTTCATCTTGGAGGGGTGCAATAAAATGTTTAAATTTAATTTTGGGGACTTTAGAGGATCCGAAATGCCCTGAAAAGTGGCCGTAACCGGCGAAGCGGTTACAAGGTGATAGAGCACTTCGCGAGCTTTCCGGCGCTTCAAACGGTTCGTCAATCGGACACCCGGTTCTCAAGTTATGGCCTCCGGAAGTTTGTACTCCTGAAATAGGAAAAATAAATTTGTATCGGATACATAAATGAGCTGTAAAAGGGAACGACACGTGTTGATGTGTGCTTTAACATGTCATAGAAGGGAGATAAGGTCGGCTACACCTTATTGGGTGGTTTTACCCCATGGTTTTGTAATACCGTTTGATGGTTTCTTGTATTGTATCTCCTATTTATGAGGTGTGTGAGATAGAGGTTGTGTGTAAGAGTCTTATGGCTATTGAGTTGCCTCTGAATCTCTGATTAGTGGTACTCCTGTGAAGAGCTTGCTCTGCAAGTATTTTGTAATCTGTTTTTTATTGCTGAATAAAATATTGAGCTGCTTTTGGAGGGTGGGGTTTTTTCTCCCGAAAGGGTTTTCCCCACGTAAATCACTGTGTTGTGGTATGAATGCTATTATATCTATTTCTATTTTTTGTAACTGTTGTAACAATCTGAAAAAGTTTTGCATTACCCTCCTCTCAAGGTTAGTGTAGGAAGTTGTTTCCGCTACTTAACTTCCTTACAAGTGGTATCAGAGCCTGATCACCTTTGGTTTCAATTATGGGCAGTTGGGTTTTTTGAACTAATCCAGATTTGAGTGGGAGCTTGTGCAGAAGATACTTTTTGATCTTGTTGCAGGAATATTCAGATGGCGAGTTCGTCAGGGAGAATAGAGGTGGAGAAATTTAATGGAAGTAATTTTGAGATGTGGAAGCTGAAGATGGAAGATCTGCTAATAGATCGAGATCTTTGGGATGCTGTTGATGCGAATGTCCAAAGGCCCTCAGATCCTACTGCGGCAGCTCAGTATGATGTTATGGACCGAAAAGCCAAGGGTCTAATCAGACTGTGCCTGGCAGACTCTGTTCTAATCAATGTCCATGAAGAGAACTCTGCAAAGAAGCTATGGACTAAGCTTGGTGAGATGTATCAAGTGAAATCTTTATTAAATCAAATTTTCTTAAGAAAGAAATTGTATTCCTTGAAGATGGAAGAGGGTGGACGAATTGTAGACCACCTAGAAGCATTCAATATGATTGTGGCTCAATTAGTATCCATCGGTGTTAAGATGGATGAGGAGGAGAAATATCAGATCTTGCTTTGTTCTTTGCCTGATTCGTGGGATTCTCTTGTTATGGCTATTGGTAGTACTTCTGTTGTTTTGAAATCTGAAGACGTGGTGGGTGCCCTACTCGGTGAAGAGATGCGAAGGAAGGTATCCATCAGTTCAAAGGAAGCCCTAACCATTCGTGGAAGACCTAAGGAGAAAGGCAAGAAGAATGAGAAGCGCGGCAAGTCCAAATCCAAAGGGAGATTGAAATCTCCTGGAAAGTCCAAAGTCATTTGCTGGAATTGCGGTAAACCGGGTCACATCCGTAAGGACTGCAAAGAAGAAAAGAAGAAGAAAAAGAAAAAGTTCGATTCTAATTCTGAGTCCGACAAGGAAGATGGCGATGCATTTATTGCGGCTTTGGCGACTCATGCAGGTAATGATGCCTGGCTAATTGACTCAGGTGCATCTTTTCATATGACTTCCAATAGAGATTGGTTTTCTGAATATGAAGGATTTAATGGAGGTAAGGTGTACTTGGGTGATGATTCACCTCTAGACATTGTTGGTCGAGGTAAGGTTAGAATCAGGTTTTCTGATGGTAGAATAAAAGGGATTAATGGTGTGCTGCATATCCCTGGATTAAAACGAAACCTGTTATCTGTGAGCAAACTGATAGATGTGGGTGTGCAGGTAGTCTTTTCTGAAATAGGATGTAAGATGATTAAGGGTGCTATGGTAGTTGCTAGAGGTGTCAGGTTTGGCACTTTGTATAAGCTTGAAGCATACACTGTTGAGTGTAATAGCACTTCTGTAAAAAGCAAATCTATGGATACTTCACTGGAAGATTTGAAGGTTTCACCTTCAGCAGATGGAAATGGTTTTTGGGTACGTAAGGGTGCTCTTTCGTCTGAAGCAAAGTTACCTGTAGAGAAGACTATGTTATGGCACCAGAGACTTGGCCACATTGGAGAAAAGGGTCTAAGGACCTTGAAAAATAAAAACCTTGTTGAAGGTTTGAATGACTGTAACCTTGACTTTGATTTCTGTGAGCATTGCATTTATGGAAAACAAAACCGCATTCAGTTTTACTCGAGTTCTCATAAAACTTGTGGTGTTTTGGATCTTATCCATTCTGATGTGTTTGGTCCAGTAGATGTCTCTTCGATTGGAAAATCCACATATTATGTTTCATTTATTGATGATTTTAGTAGAAGGACATGGGTTTATTTTCTAAAGAGTAAATCTGAAGTTTTTAGTCGTTTTAAAGAATTTAAAGCAATGGTTGAGTTGCAGACTGGAAAGAAAATAAAATGTTTGAGAACTGATAATGGCGGTGAGTTTTGCTCTAATGATTTTGATAGATTCTGTAAAGACTGTGGAATTAACAGGCAGAAGACAACTCCGTATTCTCCACAGCAGAATGGAGTTGCAGAAAGAATGAATAGGACACTGATGGAAAAGGCTAGGAGTATGTTGAGTGGTGCTGGTCTTGAACAAAAGTTTTGGGCTGAAGCTGTTGCCATTGCTTGCTACCTGATTAACAGGTCTCCTACATCAGCTCTTGTTGATAAAACGCCTATGGAAGCATGGTCAGGTCACAAGCCTTCATTGAGACATCTTAGAGTTTTTGGTTGCGAGGCATATGCACATGTGCCAAAGGAGAAGCGAACAAAGTTGGAGAACAAGGCTGTGAAATGTATCTTCATCGGGTATAGTTATGGTGTGAAAGGATACAAGCTTTGGGACCCTGTTGCACAAAAGGTAATTCACAGTAGAAGTGTTATTTTTAGAGAAATTAAGTCTCCTTATGTTACATTGCAGCCAGAATAGACTAAAAAAGAAGATGTGATTCAACTTCCTCCTACACCTGAAAGAGTTGAATCAAGACCCCTAGATAGGCAAGAATTTGAGGAGAGCTCGTCTAGCTCTGAATCTTCAGAAGAGGAGGAAGAACCTCCAACTCAGCTTGTTCGAAGGTCTACAAGACATAGACAACCACCTGAAAGGTATTCACCTGATGATTGGAGATGTATTTTTGCTCTGAATACTAGTGTGGATGAACCGAAATCTGTAGAAGAGGCATTAGGTATGAATGATGCAGAATCCTGGAAGATTGCTATGGAGGAAGAAATGGCAGCTTTGAAAAAGAATGATACATGGGATCTTGTACCATTGCCTGAAGGATGAAAACCTGTTGGTTGTAAATGGGTGTTCAAGAAAAAGATTGGTTTAGATGGAAGCATTGAAAAGTATAAAGTAAGGTTGGTTGCAAAAGGCTACTCTCAGGTTGAGGGTGTTGATTACGGTGAGATATTTTCTCCTGTTGCAAAATGGACATCCATTAGATTTTTGCTTTCTATTGCTACTGCTTATGATTTAGAGGTTGAGCAAATGGATGTGAAAACTACTTTCCTTCATGGTGATTTGGAGGAAGATATTTATATGACACAGCCAGAGCACTATGTGGTGAAAGGCAAAAGAAATTTGGTCTGTAAATTGAAGAAATCTTTGTATGGCCTCAAACAAAGTCCTAGGATGTGGTACTAGAAATTTGATACATATGTGTTGAGTTTGGGATTTGAACGTTCTAAATCAGATCACTGTGTTTATTATAAATCTTATGGTGATCATTTCTTATTCATTGCATTGTATGTTGATGATATGTTATTCATTGGTAAAGGGAAAGGTATGATTTCAGAACTGAAGTCTCAGCTCGCTGCTAAATTTGAAATGAAAGATCTTGGTGCAGCAAAGCACATTCTTGGGATGGAAATTAGAAGAGATAGGGCAAACAAAAAGCTATGGCTAGGCTAGAGTAAGTATGTGAATTCAGTGTTACAGAGGTTCAACATGCAGAATTGTAGACCATTGAGTGTTCCTTTTACAGTTGGAACGAAACTATCTGTTTCAGATTGTCCTACATCCCCATTAGAGATGGAAGACATGAGCAGAGTGCCTTACCAGAGTGCAGTTGGAAGCTTGATGTATGCTATGGTCTGTACTAGACCAGATATTGCCCAAGCAGTGGGAGTACTTTCTAGATATATGTCTAATCCTGGTAGAGTTCATTGGGATGCAGTCAAAAGAGTCTTCAGATATTTGAAGGGTACTTCAGAGTATTCTTTGTGTTATCATGGCAATTCAGTTGGAGACATGACTTCCCTTGATATCCATGGTTATGTGGATTCAGATTGGGCAGGTGATATTGATAGCAGAAGATCCACCAGTGCTTATGTGTTTACTTTGTTTGGTGGTACAATTAGTTGGATGAGTAAGCGACAGGCTGTGGTTGCTTTATCCACTACTGAAGCAGAGTATATGGCAGCTACTCATGCTTGTAAAGAGGCCATTTGGCTTAAGAGACTGTGTTCGGATATTGGAATAAAACAAGGTACAGTGACAGTTTACTGTGACAGTCAGAGTGCAATTAGCCTAGCTAAGAACCCGACATTTCATGCCTGGACCAAACATATTGATGTTCAGTATCATTTTGTTAGAGATATGGTCGAAGATGGTAGGGTGAAGCTGGTTAAGGTGGACACTTTGATGAATGTTGTAGATGCTTTAACTAAGGCTGTGAGCACAGAGAAGTTCAGATGGTGTTCAGAGTCTATGGGCCTTATGGCCCCTAGCAATTGATTCATTGTGTTGACATTCCCTTCCGCTCATGCAAGGTGTTCGACAAGTGGGAGATTTGTTGGGAAAAATGGTGTCTCAACCTTGCATTTATGCGAGGTTACTATTTATGGTAAGTTTTTATTTGAGCACGAAATGGTGCGAAACTCTCCCTGAAGCTTCTAGTTGGCTAGATAAGCATTCTGGTAAAGTTGCGTCGCAAGGTCACAGCTAGTTTTGAAGATATTAAAGTTTTCATCTTGGAGGGGTGCAATAAAATGTTTAAATTTAATTTTGGGGACTTTAGAGGCTCCGAAACGCCCTGAAAAGTGGCCGTAACCGGTGAAGCGGTTACGAGGTGATAGAGCACTTCGCGAGCTTTCCGGCGCTTCAAACGGTTCGTCAATCGGACACCCGGTTCTCAAGTTATGGCCTCCGGAAGTTTGTACTCCTGAAATAGGAAAAATAAATTTGTATCGGATACATAAATGAGCTATAAAAGGGAGCGACACGTGTTGATGTGTGCTTTAACATGTCATAGAAGGGAGATAAGGTCGGCTACACCTTATTGGGTGGTTTTAGCCCATGGTTTTGTAATACCGTTTGATGGTTTCTTGTATTGTATCTCCTATTTATGAGGTGTGTGAGATAGAGGTTGTGTGTAAGAGTCTTATGGCTATTGAGTTGCCTCTGAATCTCTGATTAGTGGTACTCCTGTGAAGAGCTTGCTCTGCAAGTATTTTGTAATCTGTTTTTGATTGCTGAATAAAATATTGAGCTGCTTTTGGAGGGTGGGGTTTTTTCTCCCGAAAGGGTTTTCCCCACGTAAATCACTGTGTTGTGGTATGAATGCTATTATATCTATTTCTATTTTCTGTAACTGTTGTAACAATCTGAAAAAGTTTTGCATTACCCTCCTCTCAAGGTTAGTGTAGGAAGTTGTTTCCGCTACTTAACTTCCTTACAACTACTGACACACAACCGACCACAAAGAGTACGGAAACTCCGATAGAGGATACAAATCCTAATTCTGAAATTTTGTATACGGTAAATGTAGATACACGAGAAGTTATTGTTGTGGTTGATAAAGAAACCACTGTGGACAAGGTGAAAAATGTGACTACTGAGTCACTGGCTGCAAAGGTTGAGATGAACATAGAAAAACCTACACAGACAGAGCAACTGACAGAGGATACCATAGAGAAACTGGTAGATACAACAAAAAAACCTTCTGAAAAACTGACAAAAGAGAGTTCAGAGGTACAAATCGAGATTACATTTGAGAAATCGACACTTAAAAGCTCAGAAAAACCCTCTAAGACACAGATAGAGAAACCAAAACAAGTACAGGTTGAAGCACAAGTTCAGACAGACATAGTGCCACTGACCCAAACTGAAAAGCAAAAAAACCTTTGTTTGTAGAAATGCAAACACAGACTGACCTACCAGAGGTTGAATCAAGTAAAGTAATTACCACAACTGGTAGCATGGCTATTATAAAGACTATTGGATAAACATCTTATGCATCTATGGTAGAATTTAGACCTACAAATATAACAGAGGTCTTGTTAGATTCAATAAAGAAGATCACAGAATGCAATGCACAAGCCTATAAGGTTATTGATGATACAATTCCATTTCTTAAATTGATTGCACCAAAGTGCACAGTTGATAATAAGGATTCTTTAGGACAACTAGACACATTGTCTAAGTTCATCACTGGTAACTTACTGACTATTGATCAAATAAATGAGGATACATTTAAGGAAAGGATGATAAAGGAAAAAGAGAAATTCTTTAAGGATATTGTAAATAAGAACAAGGAGAAAATGGATACTCTATTACCAGAACTTGGAGAAATAATTCTTGACTCCAAGAAATTGTATAGGGACACCTGTAAAACAAATATTTTGATAGAGGATCTTGACAAGGAGATCACCAAAGCACAAGATAAGATAAACAATATTGCTGACAATCTGATAGGTGCATCGGATTCATTTTTGGAGTTAGAGAAGAAGATTGCAGAGCAAGAAGAGAAAATCAAGAGGTTAGAAAATGACAAACAGGGAATAAAGGATAAAGCAAAGGACTTGAAATGCAGACTTAGTCCAAGACTTGAATACCTTATTTCTTTAAGAAAAGAAATATTTAAGGCTCTGGTTCCTGGACTGAAGACACCAGAAGAGAAAATGCACATACTCATTGGTACTGTGCATAGAACTCAAGAGGCAATAAACGATAGCAAAACATTTAGTAATGGTATAAATTTGATCTTGATAGATATATTTCAGATTGTAACCTACCAGTTACAAGAATCCAGGCAGGACTCCACTGACACCGAATAACAACCTTTGTCATTAATGTCAAAGGGGGAGTAGTGGGATGAGAAAAATGGTAAGAAGAAAGGACATCATCTGCTCAGGGGGAGCATACATTTTTTTTGGCACACAATTTTGGTAAGACAATTTTGGCAGACTATATTTTGGATATCACTTTGGACACTTTTGATTTTTCTCATGAGTGTTGCCATCAATGCCAAAGGGGGAGATTGTTGGCAAATGCACACTCCAATGAGAAATTGTAGGTGATTCAAGGTTTTGTCATTGATGGCAACCTTGCAATCATAGGACACCGGCAAGACAAAGATATTGGCACAAGCACCGATAGACTCTACACCGGCATACAGAACACTAATAGTGAAAGGAAGGATATGTTGGTATTTTTGATGATTATGTTGTGATTGTCATTGATGGACACACACTTGCATTGAGATCACTTTTATATGTATGAGTTATGGTCAACTAGCAATTGTTCCCAACCGGTATGATGCATTATAGTCTTTAGACTATCGGTGTTTTGCAGAATGTGTTTACTGGTCTGAAGCAGTATGTTGACCCCAAGCAGTTCAAGGATCTCAAGCGGTATGAAGGATCAAAGCAGAAGAACACATATTTCCCAGTCTTCATTTTTGACAAACCGGCAACCGGTATTCTGTATAAATTGGTAATACTATGTGATGAGTTACCAACCAACATTTTGTGATGAGTTACCATCCACCGATTGTTTGATGGTGCCGACACTTTAACAATGCTTTTTGTGTTGTATTACAGAATATGTCTAGATGAATTGAACCTAGGAAATTATATTGTAATCCTATTGGATCGACATGAAATCAGATTCCTTTATAAGGACATCATATCTAGGGTTTTAAGTTGTTGCTAGGGTTTAAGGTGGTTGATAAGTTAGAGAGAGTGTGAATGTGTTGAAGACTAAAGTAATGCTGGAATGCATTAGGAACGAGCTATCAAGGATCTAACCAAGCAATAGGTGCTTTTTACTAGATCACTCACTTGTTGATTACTCACATCTTTGACAACTCTGGAGTCCTTAACTGGGTAGGCCCAAAAGCCTTTTGTAAATCCTCTAACAAGGTGGTTCACATCTATGGATCTAAAATCCTCTAGCAAGGTAGTCCTTAACCAGACTTATCTCCTAACAGATATTGAGATTCCTAACAGGACCTGTTCTGGTAAAGAACATTGTATGACCTTAACCGGTTTGGTTCCTATTCTACAGATAGTTACTTGTGAGTTCCATCTCATTGTGGTTTTTCCCATTTGGGTTTCCACATCAAAATCTCTTGTGTTATGGTGTTTGTGATTTTGTGGGTAAATGCATTATTTTCTATTTGGTTTGGATCTGTGCTAACCGGTTTGTCTGCTAAACTGTTTTACCAGTTTATTGGTAGTTTAGTAAAGTGTTTAAGTACAGTGATTTTTGGCATACTAATTCACCCCCCCTCTTAGTATTCATTAATTGGTATCAGAGCCTACCTTTCTATAAGTATAACCACTTGGAAAGAGATATGGGGGAATACACTATGAGGGAACTTACTCATCAGCTCACTCAGTCTAAGAAAACCTATGATGATCTTATGGTCAAATATAAGGCCTCTCAGGAAAAAAGGAGAGAACATGCTTAAAAATTGATGGAGCTATCTGAAAATAGTTCTTCTAATGAAGTGAACATGAAAGCCATGATTCAAGAAATAGAAAAGTTGAATGAATCCAATTCCAACCTAAGAAAAGAGTTGGAAGGACTGACTATTCGAATGTGCCAAGAGCTTGAGAACCGAAGGAAAGCTAAAGATCTGGTAAAAGACAAAGATCATGAAATCTCCAAGCTGAAGCAAGAGATTAGTGCCATATCTGCTCAACTCCATGAGAGCAAAGTGGAAAAGGAAGACATGCAAGGATAACTGAATATAGCCATCTCCAAGAATGCAAACTTGATGGAAACAAATGCTTCTATTTCCAAAGAACTCTCTGAGTCAAAGGATTTACTTGCTAAGTTCAACAAGAGTACTGTTAAGCTAGAGCAAAAGCTTGAATCTACCAAACCTGTCAAGAATACTGATGGACTTGGTTATTTCGGTCATGAGGAAGGTGAGACCTCTAGTACAAATGCTGGAGCATCGAAGAAACAACTGGCATCAAAGGATAAAGGTAAGCAAAAGTTTAAACCTGCTTTCTTTAACTGTCTTAAAGAAGGACGTACTCCCAATGTGTGTAGGAGAAAAGCCTACAATAATTTTCCTTACTTTATAAACAATGTACCTAGATCCAATAAGTTCAATGGTAATTATTATGCATGCAAAAAGTTTGGGCATAGAGCATCTGAATGCAGGTTTGTTATGAACAACACTGGAAGATATCCTTAGAGGACTCAAGGAGTTGGTCCGGAACCTTTTGTGAACCAGAATCACAACTAATTTAATGCCTTTAATCATCAGTTAGGAAGCAGTGGCTATCAAGCGGCAACCAGATGGAGAGAAAACTATTTGATCTATCATTGTCATGGTCACACTGCTGCAACATGCAGGAGGAAGAACGGTAACATGAATAATGGACCTTGGAGAGCACCTAGAATGGTCTGCTATCATTGCAACAAATCGGGTCACATTGCTAGATTCTGCAGAACAAGAAAGAACATATCAGATGACATACCAATCACTCCGGAAGGAAAGATTGATATTGAAACTGTTCAAGTGGATATGAACAAAACCTGGAAAATAAAACCAACAATGTTGCAAGAAGAACCAGTTTCTGCACCTAGTGTGGAAATCACGGAACCGACAAACTAAGCATTAGAAAAGCTTAGGGGGAGTAAATGGTGAAATGTTTCGAACCCTTGATTTACACCAGTAAAAGACCTTAACCTATATGAGATACCTATCAGGCGGCAGAAGACTGGAAATAGTTAAAGGCAAATTAGGGTTTATGCCCTAAAGGTGGAGCATTTATTATGGTAGGTGAGGAATATGTTTAAAAGGAATTTTCAAATCATTTCTCACTATCATTTTTCGAGCAAAGAAGTTTTTCAAGTGTAGAGCGAAGAAAAACTGATTTGTGTTGTGATTCAAATAAATTTTGAAACCTTAAAGAAGATTCAGAAGAAAATATCAAACAGTCAAGAGAAGAACTCAAAGTGATGATTCAACAACCGACGAAGTGTGAGGTGAAGTGGAATTAGCAAGCCCTAAATTCTCTATTTCCGAAAGGTATTTCTTGAGTTTTCTATTTTATCATGGCTTCTGCATCACATGCTAGCTCTAGTGCACCTATTGATTCTATGAACTTCATTCAACGCAAGTCCAAATACAATGCCTTGTCACAAGTTCCTACTGGTATAATAATGGAAGAAGGCATTTGTGATTATATATATTGTAAAATTGAAGACCTAGGGTCTCTCGCAATCCATTCTCAACTAGGTCTATTCTGTGGGAAGGATAAAAAGATCAAATCGGAGTATAGCATCTTGGAGAAGAAGAAGCTTCACAATGCGGTTTACTTCCTAGAGGATTTCATAGATGACCACATTCGAATCATTCTTAGCAGAGTTCATGGTGACAAGATGTATCTTGAGAGAACACATGATATCACACTGCAAGTTATTCATGCCATCACTGGTTTCTACAACATTGGTGAAGTGCCAACCCTGAGGAAGGTCATCAAGACCAAAATGACTAGGTGCATTGAGATCACACACTTGGCATTTTTGATGATTATGCTGTGATTGTCATTGATGGACACACACTTGCATTGAGATCACTTTTATATGTATGAGTTATGCTCAACTGGAAATTGTTCCCAACTGGTATGATGCATTATAGTCTTTAGACTATCGGTGTTTTGCAGAATGTGTTTACCGTTCTGAAGTGGTATGTTGACCCCAAGCGGTTCGAGGATCTCAAGCGGTATGAAGGATCAAAGCGACAGAACACATATTTCCCAGTCTTCATTTTTGTCAAACCGACAACCGGTATAATATATAAACTGGTAATACTCTGTGATGAGTTACCATCCACCGATTGTTTGATGGTGCCGACACTTTAACGGTGCTTTTTGTGTCATGTTACAGAATATGTCTAGATGCATTGAACCTAGGAAATTGTATTGTAATCCTATTGGATCGACATGAAATCATATTCCTTTATAAAGACATCATGTCTAGGGTTTTAAGTTGTTGCTAGGGTTTAAGGTGGTTGATAAGTTAGAGAGAGTGTGAATGTGTTGAAGACTAAAGTAATGCTGGAATGCATTAGGAATAAGCTATTAAAGATCTAACCAAGCAATCTTGGCTATTTACTAGATCACTCACTTGTTGATTACTCACATCTTCGACAAGTCTGAAGCCCTTAACTGGGTAGGCCCAAAAGCCTTTTGTAAATCCTCTAACAAGGTGGTTCACATCTGTGGATCTAAAATCCTCTAGCAAGGTAGTCCTTAACCAGACTTATCTCCTAACAGAGATTGAGATTCCTAACAGGATTTGTTCTAGTAAAGAACATTGTATGACCTTAACCGGTCTGGTTCCTATTCTGCAGATAGTTACTTGTGAGTTCCATCTCACCATGGTTTTTCCCATTTGGGTTTCATGTCAAAATCTCTTGTGTTATAGTGTTTGTGCTTCTGTGGGTAAATGCATTATTTGATATTTGGTTTGCATGTGTGCTAACCGGTTTGTCTGCTAAACTATTTTACCGGTTTACTGGTAGTCTAGTAAAGTGTTTAAGTACAGTGATTTTTGGCATACTAATTCACCCCCCCTCTCTTAGTATTCATCAAGATACTAGCACCTTGGCTGACTTCAATTTTGTTTAAAATGTATTTTATAATTAACTGTAAAATCATTGTAAGCTGACATAGCGAGTTGTAATATGACTCATATATGTATGAGATCATTTTGTAATAGGAAGTGTGTGAAATAGGATGTGAAATAAGTAGACCTAATATGCAAAATATTGGTTAAGGGTTTATGTTGTAGTAGAGCTTAATCAGTATTGAATCTGGCATAGCAGATGCTGATCTGAAGCAAGTACAAGACATTGGTTTAGTATAATCCATTTTTATAAGTCAGTGTGACTTCTTTTGTAATTAAGCAGTGAGCTCTAAGCACTTGGCCTTCCTGCATGTGCAAGCCCCTATTGTAAGAGTAATATTCCCTTATTGGCCAGTAAGTGAATATTGTGGGTCACAAATCCCACTGAGGTTTTTCCCACACCGGGTTTCCTCATTAAAATACTGTGTTATGGTGTGCTTCTCATGTTTTTGATATTATTCTTAGTTACTGTATTATTTCTGGTTTACCGGTACATGGTTTTAATATGCTTTTCATGTTTTAAGTCAAATAAATTTATATATCGGTTAGATACTAATTCACCCCCCCCTCTCAGTATCTTTGGGAATCCTAACAATGAGAAATGTGAGTATTGGGATGTCAAAGAAAGAATTTCCCGTCAATGCTACTAAGGATAAATAATTTGATCTTTACTATCAAGAAGCCAACTTTGTGAGAAGATTGAAGAGAGGCTCTAGTACGTATAAAGTTAAGTTACCCTTTTAAGTGCTTAAAGTGTGGTAAACTAGGTCACTATGCTTCCCAATGTTGTTCTGGAAATAAAAATAGTAGTAGACCTAAAGACATTAAGTACAAAAAGGGAAACCATCAAAAAAATCTATATTCAAAAGAAGATAGCAGTACCTCTAATTATGATAGTGATGCTCAATACACCTCTAAAACTAAGAAAGAAGAGCATACATTAATGGCTATAGCCAAGAGAAATTATGTGAAGAACAATAATGAGATATATGATTCTAATGAAAAAAATATGAAGTCGATCTGGAAGGAGAACTTAGTTTGGCCCTCAATTATTTCAAGTTAGCAAGAAAGGAAAATCAAAAGCACAATAAAGATATTGAAGAATCTAAAAATTTGATCATTAATCTCAAAACACAAATTAAAGAAGCCAAGAAAATTGAAGATGTCATGACAACAAAATTCCATAATAAAGAGAGGATATGTGAGCACCTTAAATTACAAATGGTATCCCTAAGGAAAACCTTGGAGAAAGAAAATGGAAATTTGAAAATATATCTAAAGTTTTAGAAGAGCAGTAAAGATAGACAAAATCTAGTAGTCAAAGGTCCCCTCTCATTAAGACAAGTATTGGATATAAAGAAAGGTCAAAACTCAAATGCCACCAAACCTATCGTGAAGGTGAATATAGAGAATGGAAAATCAAGTGTTGATGCATCCAAGAAAGTTGAAGACAAGAAGAAATATGATGGCTTCGTCAAGGTCAACAAAAAAAATAGAAGATCTAGAGGATGCATTCCTACAAGACAATCACAATCAACCAGGTTCAATTACTCTTTCTCTAGTTATTGTTATTCTTGTAATTATCTTGGTCATAGGATTTTTTATTGTAGGATTAATATAAGAAGAAGCACTTTTACAAGTAGAAATCATTTTTCACCTCTAGTTTACTTTAATGTGATATGTCAAAATGCAATAACTTTGGGAATGTAGAAAAATTCTATAAAAGTAGCATTATAAATCCCTCTAAACAAGATAACAAAAGGGTTTCACCTTTCTCCTCTAAAATAAAATAAGAAAACTAACAATGTTTCAAATCTAAAGAAAGAACCTAAGAGTGAATGGAAGATCAAGAAAGAAGATCAAAATGAAGAAAAGTATATTCTTGTCAAAATCAACATTTCATGCATGAAATGAGAAAAGTATATGTTACATTAATAGTGGTTGCTCAAATCACATGATAGGGGAAAAGAGAAACTTTATTTGTCTGAAAGAGATTGATAAAGGAACAATAAGATTTTGGACCACTGATATTGAAATCATACTTAGAAAGGGCACAAATAGTTTTGAAAATGAAAGACAAAAATAGAAAATTTATTGTGTGTGGAAGGTCTTAAATGCAATCTTCTCAGTGTCATCCAAATGTGTGATAATGGGTACAATTGTTGAACCCACAGTGGGACTGAGAGGAGGGTGAATTGGTCTATAACTTTAAAATAGATAAATTATAACTAGCATTCAACTATTCAACAATAATACTAAAAACACATCAACCATCAACACAAGAACACATGACATCCAGGAGTAGTGGAAAAAGGTAATGGAGGAAAAAGTGGAGAAGCTGGAAGCTCAGATTAGTAAGTTGGAGGAAGGAAAGACAGCCATGAAGAACTTCTTGGTTATGATTTTGGATATCCTTACCTCTATGACCAGGAATATGGAGGAAATTGCCAAGTATGGCTCTAGCACTTCTAAACCTATTGTGGACCTAGATGTTGATGAGGATGCTATTGAGGCAGGGAACGTGGAAATTGGTCCTAGTGGTGCGGCCAAAAGGACTAGGGTGAGTATGAAAAAGCTTCTTTGGCCTCTTCCAAGGAAATCCCAATGCTTAGGGATAATATCAAAGATTTGCAAGGGATTAGCAGAAATTTGGCTAATGCCCTTAAAAACATTAAGTAATTTATCTTTTTTCTATTTTGGCTGGATGTTGCTTGTTTTGTTGGGCTTTTATGCTGGCTTTTGCCTAGATTTGTGCTGGTTTTTTGTAGGTCTTTTCTTGTTTCTTAATGCTCTTATCTTTTAAGGATCTATTGTAAAGGGTTTCAGGGTCCCTTCAAAACCTATTTTTCCTGTAATTAAAAACATAAGAAAACAAGAAATTCCAATGAGAATCTCGATGAAATGGGTCTAATTCTGAGTAGACAAATGAGATGGGGGGTGAATCATTTGTCTCACAAGATTGCAAAAATTAATTTATTTTTAGATCTAATTATTAAGCATGAAATCATAAATCAACAACTCATCAAGAACACACATAACACCAAGATTTTTGACGTGAAAAATATGGTCAAGAGAAAAAACATGGTGGGAACCTACCCACAATATGATGATACTTTGTTAGAAGTATATGAAATATTACAATGGGGAATGCACATGCATTTAGGCACACTTCTCAAAAACAACAAAGGGTTACAACACAAGGAAGACTCATTGTCTTACAAACACATTCGGATTGCATCTAGAATATCATGAATTGATAGAATAGCGTCTCCTAATGCCTGGTTATAGATCTAGTTAAGCACATAAACAAATTCTTCTCACTCTTCTTCTCTTCCTCTGAAAGATGTATATATTATTCACTCATACACTTTTGATCTCATCCATACACATACACAATTACAAAGATATTACACATATTTATACATGTCATCAACCTCACCAAGGTCGACTCAACACATATTATCTAATTATAAAAATATAACAACATGCTACAAAATCACATGCAGACCAAGAAATGTCAACTAAGACATAGAACGAACGCATATCACATGCCTCGAATATGAAACACCTCCAAGAATTATGCATCAAACATCTGCAAGACACTACAAGTATCTAGTTGACCAAAACAATAAAGAACATTAACACATCAGAGAAAAACATCAATTATGCACACAACGATCAATGCAAACCACCAACACAAAAGGCACACAATCCAAAAACATCCACAAGAGTCATGAATTACCACCGCAACATCCACAACAACTCAAATTACTAGAATAATATCATCATTGTTCTAAACTTTAAGAACACTAACTGCAACAACTGTCAACCTAGAGAAATCATGTGTGGATCTCTAAACCATGAACCACTTGAATTTAAGACACACATCAATGTCCCAAATATTCCTCTGAATCCACAAATCAAGATATTGCAATGTGGAGCAATGCAGATCAAACTATTGACACTTTGGCATCATTGAACAACAGAAAAATTAGCAACAACACAAATATCCATAACTCACTCAAATCATACTATCATCTAGACACAATGGACCTTTTCAAATCATACTATCATCTAGACACAATCCTCTACAAACTCTTTAATTTGCAAACATTGATCATGAACATGCTAAACAAACTCACTTACTCACCTCCACTACAACGCTATCACAGATAGAGAAATATGTTGACATCAATGACAACACATCTCTTAGATATCATTAAAGAACATATTTGTAGAAATAACCCAAACATCCAACAATCTCCCCCTTTGGAATTGATGGCAACATATGATGTGAAAAACAATCAATGACAAAAAAATCAACAACTCTCTCAAATTACTCTTTCCCTAAACACAAATATTATCTCCCCCTTAGATTATTACATAGTTTTTCACATGAATCTCTCCCCTTTTGACATCAATGAAAAAGAAACATATATGAACCTCAAAACTAACTCAGTCACTACTCCCCCTGAGTAGAAGTGTAGTGTCCAACCTTGACTTGACTTGTTTTGACTAGAGTTGAATTTTATTTCATGCATGATAGATTTATCTAGACTATTTATGATAATATGGATGATTATTATTCATGTGTTTCAGTTACTCATTATGATGTTATACATTAA
Source organism: Cryptomeria japonica (assembly GCF_030272615.1). NCBI lineage: Eukaryota > Viridiplantae > Streptophyta > Pinopsida > Cupressales > Cupressaceae > Cryptomeria > Cryptomeria japonica. Next base: position 378,491,390 of record NC_081411.1, on the reverse strand, counting down.
TGGATATATGTTATTTGGATGATTTATATGATGATGACTCTATGATTATGGGTTATGTGATTTGATGGATTTTATATGTTTACTATGTGATGGATTATTGATAGATTGGGTGATCATGGTTTTGATATTGGTTATGGATACACTAACCCTATTTCATGATTACATGTGTATGAGATGTTTTTGATACTATATGATTGTCTTCGTGAGAGGGATGATGTCACATCACTCATTGTGAGTGGGATGTGTCATCGTGATTCCCTATCAACCATTTGTTATGAGATATATGAATATTTTGCATCGTTGTTTTGTGGTTGCAGGATTTGCAGGTACCAGACATCGACTCCACCTGGCTTCATAGGTCTGAGTGTGTCTTTAATTCCAATGACTTATGTGGTTTAGAGATGAAATGAGTTCCCTACGCATACTCTAGGTCTAAATTATTCACTGTGAGTAGTTAACATTTTGGCATAATCCGCCAAGTCAATTAGTAAGCTTAGTCTTCTTGGTGTTGTGAGTATGTTGGTGATTGTTGATTTATTTAATTGATTGATGCGCAATTTTGTATGGTTCTTAATTGATTAATTTCATGGTTGGTTAACTATAGTTTATTTGAGTATTTAATTATATCATTTTATTTATTATTGATTTATCGATGCTTTAATTAGTTGAGATTTAATATTTAGTTATTTATCTATTTATTATTGAGTAATAGTTTATTTTATATTTATAATTTATTTTATATTTATTAATTTAATTATTATTTAATAATGTTTTGAGCTTTAATGTGGAATAATATTTTAATAAAAATATTTAATTATTTTATAGCCTTGGGTCATTTATTTATAACCCATTTGATTTATTTTCCTATAGCCTATGGTTATTTGTATAGTTCATTATTTAAAATATGTATGTGGGGTAGAAAAGCACTTTATTATATATATCTTTTTACATCCCACTTGTACTTATAATATGTTTCTATATTTTACCCTCTATTTTTATTGGTGAATTTTGAGGTTAGGGTTTTGGCTTGGAGGCCGGGGTTTTGGTTTGGTTTTTATTTTTATTCAGCAGCCTGAGCTTGTGGTTGGGTTACCATTCTTCGAGTTATTTTTTTGTAACTTTTGGATTTCGGATTTGGTTTTGGCTTTGGATTGCTGGAATTTGTGGGTGCTTCTTCAACCTTCTTCCATCACTTCTAAACCCAAGTTGGAGGTCTACTCTTTTGTTTTATTTTTATTTTCCCTGCGTATTCTCCGTGTTTGCAAAGAATGGCTGTGTGCATTTGTTTTGGAAAAAATTTTTATTGTATAGTTAAACTATAGTGTGAGGAGAAATATTCATGTGCATAGATCATATTATAAAGTTAAACTATAGGATTGGGGAAAAATACTCTATTTCTATTGGCTGGATATTTTTGTCGTGAATGCATGGCTTTGCAAATTTTGTCTCTGTGATTGGAACCTTTCTCTGGTTTGTGTTTGAGAATGTTTATTATAATCCTTGAATTTCTAGTTGTTTGTTTAAGAGGATTTGGAGAAGTGAGGGATCTTTTGTGAGTTCCTCGATCTATCTTGGCTATGAAAGAAACACCACAAAATATTCCTCATTTATCTCTTTGGAGATTTTGTTTGTATCTTTGAATGTATTTCTAGTCTATATTGGGCATTTATGAATGCTCAATGTTGATCATTTGGCTTGGAGAGACTCTTTGTAAGTCTCTATGTGGAGTTTTTTGGTTCCGTAGCTTTGATGGTAATTTGATGTTAAGTTTTTCCGTGGTTAATCTCTTGTGATTTCATTTGTTGCATTCATTTCATCTTGGTTGGTTGTCATCGTTCATTCTGGTTTTAGGACAAACATTTTTCTGGAATATTTAATTTGGATCCGTAAGAGCTATTTTTCATCATTTTTCCCTCTGATTCAAATGCGCTAAATATTTAATCATATGCGATAAATATTTTATTATATGTGCTACTTAAAATGTCATATGCGCTAGTCTATTTGTTATATGCTCCAGACTGTTGAACAAATGTGTTAAAACAGTGACCAAAAGTGCTAAATAACTTATCCAAAGCGCCTCAGTATTAGTCAAATGCACTATTTTGTTTAGCAAATACGCCAATCTGTGGTTTAAAATGTATTTGTTAGTTCAGTGATGGTTACCATATTTTTCTAAGTCTAATTTGTACCAAAGGCATTTCTAGTTGTTTGATGATGTTTTCCATAATTCTGATTAATGATTTTTGATAAATTTTACTTCTTTTTAATGTTGTGAATTTCTTTTAAGTTTTTGAGCCCTTTATCATGTTGAGAATCCATGGTAGAGAGTATTATTTTATTGTGTTAAGCCCAACAAGTTGATGTGCCTTACTGTTGATACTTATTCTTTGGAAGAACAAATTTGATTATTTTATCTTGATGTATTTAATGCTATGAGGCTCTTTGGATGTTGCTTGGTATCATGATCTTTGGATGTCCATGTACATGTGTGGCTACATGATGATAGCTTTTAGATTTACATTTTGATTATGAGCCTCTTATTGCATTTATATTTTGGGCCATGTTAGGGGGAGTGGTATTCCTTGTGGTGACCGAGGTCACAAGAGATAGGCTTGCATGAGGTTCCTTGTAAGGATGCATGAAGTCTAGACTACCAGGGTACATTGGGAGTTTACCATGATGTTAAATAAGTGATAACCTAATAACTAATGGGTAGGGTAGTAAGATTCATTAATAAAGATTAAATTGATGTGAGCCTCATGACTTGATCCTAGGGAGGATGTTTTAGGATAAGCATGAGAACGCCATTGTGATGGAAAGTCGATCTCCCTTGATCTCTCATAGGTTGAGATGACTCCACATGTCCATCAAGCTAGTGCCTTATGTTGTTATACTTGTTGTATTTTTGGATGGAATGTTATGACATGTGAGGCTCTACCCCGACTCATCCTAGCATTTCAGTGATTTTCATGTTGAGACTACTATGGATGCTTTATTTTTATGCATTATGGATTTAGAACTTATATGATTCCATGATTTGGATAACATTGATATATATTGATGATTCATTTCTATGCATTATAGATATAGAACTTTATATGATTCTAGAATAGGATAAATTTGGGATGATGTATGTCATTATTCGATTTGCGGGACTTTACTATGATGATAGAAATAGGATGCATGTTTTATGTATGGAGAAAATTTATGAGGATTATGATAATTACTTATGTAGATTTATTTGGATATAAGATATATTGATTTGTTTAATATCATTTGTATGCAGAGTGTTTGATGTGTATTCTTATTCATGTGTTTAATTCTATATGAGGTTATTTGGAATTACTAATGTGTAATTGAGATGCACAGGAAAATTATCCATGTGACCATGGAAACATTATGGAGAACCAAACCTAGACCTATGTACATTCATAAAGCCAGGGGTTGTCTATTTGGAGAGACAACACCCCGTATGTATCGTATTTTATTTATGAAAGTAAATGTTGCATGTGTGTTAAATTGAATTATTAAATTTTGCAAACCCAACAAGAGACTAATTTCATGTGAAATTTTGTAAAGTATTTTATTGTGTCACTTGACACGTGTTGATTTATGTCTTGATTTTTGACTTGTCTCTTGGAGGGAGTTGTTTCAACCATATCTTTTTCAAACCTTTGAATGTGGTTCTAAATTTTCCTTGGGTAGAGAGTCTTTGGAGTGGTCAACTTAGGTTTGACCCGAAAGTTAACTTCAGATGGGTTTATAAGGGGTCAAATGGACTCCTAGGGGTAGTTTAAAGGTGTTTCCTAAAGTCCATAAGGTATACCTATGGGTTAGGAGTATTTTTAGGCATGTGTCTACTCCCATGTGATTGTTTAGTCACCTCATAATGTGGATTTCCTAACGTGAGCGAAAATTGAAATTAGAATGTGCTATCTAGGTTAAATAATCTTCCTTTGGATGTGAGATCTTTTTCCCCACTTTCTCTTACTTTTTCCTTTTCAGTTTTAGTAACCTGTGAGGACTCTCACTGAAGTCTTTTTAGGCAAAAATGAGAGACTTTGTGGGTAATCACCCACTCTCCATTTTTGGAGATCATGCAATTTTGAAAGGAATAGTTTTGGGATAGAATTTTGGCTAAGAGTAGAAGGAAGAATTGTTGAATTGGGCAGCTTATCCTCAAACTAGTTCTAGCAAACCTTTGGGAAGATTGAAGGTTGGTTCATCTTCTCCATTTGTTTCTTTTTACGTTTCATGTTTATATTGGAAAAATTGCCTATATGTAAAAGTTGTTTCTTGTATTTTCCTTTGTGACAATTATTTTGGCATGTATCTGTTACTTCTTTTATGCATCTTCCTGTGATTTGGGAGTAACTAAGGCCTTCTACTCTTGGGAGAGTAGGATGGTTTTGTGGGTGGTCGAAGTTTGACAGCCCTCAAGTAAGAGGCTCTCATTATGAGAGTGAACTCAAGGGGTGTATATGTGACCCTTGCTGCATAGCCTGGTTTATGCATTTGGGGGTCATAAGGGGAGAAAGTATGGCATGAATGCCTTGGGGGGGCATAAGGATGTGGGGTTAATGAGCTTATGATATATCGTTGTTTTCCATGAGGTGGCTTTGTGATCTACCATTCTTGCAGTCTCCTCAAGGTATTTGGTCCACTACCACCCATGTTAAAACATCACATTTTGTGATGAAGTGTAGCCTTGGTTGGGAAAGTGTTTGTTGTATGTTTTTCCCTTGCTTGTTGTGTGTGCATGTGTGTAACCTATCTAGGGCTTGGTTCTCCAAGCTCGGGGGTGGCTTCTAGAAAGCCTAGGCTGGGAGGTGAGCACTCCATGGTCATAGCCTCATGATTTATTTGCAGGTTGCTTGGAAAGAAAAGAAAAAGACAAGCTAGGAGTTGCTGAATTTACTTGATTTGCAGAAAACATTAGGGAATGGGATATTTTATATTTTAGTTGCAGCAATGAAAAAATAAAAAGAAAAGCTATATGTTGTATTTACTTTGAAAAAAAAGAAAGTGTATCTATTTTATTTAAAGTCCTCATTTAATAGAAATGAGAGACTAGTTGGGTATCTCACCCATTTGTAATGTTGACTATATTGTATTCTTAATATGTCTTAAAGAAATCCATTATTCTATTAAGTGATTATTGCAAAAAAATGAAATGTGTATTTTTGGATTTAGTTCCTATAGTTCTGAAAATAATATTTGTTGTGTATGTGTTATTTTGAAAATCAAGAAAATCATTTTATCCCCTTATGCATTTGAAATATTGGAAAAGAATGAAATAGAAAAGCATGTATGTTAGTAAGCTAGAAATAAAACATTTAGTCCTATTTATGGAAGTTCTAAATGCAAATATAGTTAATTAGCCATTTAGTATGAGCACTAATGTTGCATGTGGTAGTTTAATTAATTATGTTATTTTTCTCTTTTATTTATCGTAGAAAATAAACATAAAATTAGCAATCTATCTCTAAAGTTAGTATCTGGATTGTCAATAGAAAAAAAAAACAATGCTTTATTTAAATCTGTTAGTTTTGAAAACCTGCTTTATGTGATTTTATGAAAAAGAAATATAAACAGATTGTTTAAAGTAAATAAAAGAAATTTTACCCCTATTTCCATGCAATCAATATTTTATTAATTTTGGCATGATTAATAAAGGTTAAGAAAAAAAATATATAGATTGCTTAAGTGTGTATATATATATATATATATATAAGACTACATATTTTACCTAAAAATATCCTCAGCCTGTGAAACTGTTTGTTTGAAAATATTATAACCACATAAAAATACCTTTATATATATGTGTGTGTGTGTGTGTGTGTGTGTGTGTGTGTGAAAACCAAAAAAAAAAAGAGGAGGTTTAATTTATTTTTCAAAAGAAAATAAATAAGCAAAATGGGGGAGCCTCGCGCCCCCGCGCTGTGGCCGACAACCCCCAGCGGTGGCCGCAATCGCCACCATGGGCCACAACCCATAGCCGAGTAGGATTCGCCCCCCCTATGGGTGGCGCCCCACAATGATGGTGCAGCTGGGCTATGGGCCGCAACCCGCAGGCACGACTGTGGCCATCCCTGCGAGGAGCCTCTCTCCATGAACTCCCATGTATATGACCTTCGCCCCACCGTTGCTACCTGCAACACAAAACCCTCTACCATGCCTTCAGCCCCTCCTCCTTGCAACAAAAAATCATGAAACCCTAACCCGGTTTGGGTTAGGGTATTTTGAAATTATAAAAGGAATAAAAGAAAATGTGAGGGTAATTCCTTTTATTTATAGTTTTTTTAATTCTAGGGTTCATAATTAGTTAAATGTGTATTAGTTATATATATGTGCATATATATATATATATATATATATATATATATATATATATATATATATATATATATATATATATATATATATATATATATATATATATATAACGTATACTATAACGTTAGATTTATTGTTTTACGTTCATACTATATATGTTTATACAACTTATAGGGATATAAATATTGAAAGGTGAGGTTTAATTTTATTTCATTTGGAGTTAAATTTCCTTTTAGAAATTTTATAATGATTTTTGTAGAGTTCTTTGGTGATAGGGGAATTATTAAAGTTCACCTAAATTTAGGCTTGACGAGATTAAACTTTATAGGGCAAATTTTTATTGTGGACTTAATTAGCCCTTTAGTCCAATTTTCGACATATTATAATTATTGTTAAAATAAATTATGGGATTTAAAAATCTAAGTGCTAGAGTTAATTTAATTAATTTCCATAACGATTAAAAGATTAAATGAGATTGTTAATATTTCTTGTTAATTTAATTAGAGATTTTTGCTTTATGAATTTATTTAATTATTAATTGTTGTGATAAATATAATTCTTTTGGAGAATTAATATCCCACATGTAATTTAGATTATCCCACTTACTTAACCTAGTTGTTTAAATTAACTTTAGTTGAAGAAGAATTCAAACGTAGTTAAGACAAGACTTAATACTGCACTGTTTTCGCAAACTTAGTGTTGTTAGGTTGTGTTTTAAAAAAAAAATTATTTTGTTCGTGCCCAAGAGTTTGGGCATGATATTTTGGTATCAGAGCAAGGTTTCCAACACTAGGAACCTTTCTCCATTACGTTTCGCTTTAATTATTTAAGTAATTATATTATATTAATGTTCTATGATATTTAATTTTAATTAATTAAATATTTCTCCGAAAAAGTATTTATTTTATTCATTTTATTTTATTTTTCTCATAAGGATGCCTTCGACTACGCGACAAGTTCGTAAGCATGGAAGGGGTCCTAGGCATGTATGCATGGCACACGAAGAGGTCAATAGGGAGGAATCGGTTCCAAAAGGGAACTCGAAGGCTCCTCTCAAACCGCTGGTTGACCCAAACCAAGACATCTTAGAAGAACTCCAGAACCTGATAGAGATAGTCTAGGATAGGCTTCCAATAGGGGATCATCATATTGAAAACCAGAACTCAGGGAACCATAGATTGGCAGATAGGGAACTGAGTAGGAGTCCACCTCCTAATCCTATAGAGAGTCAGGCTAGACATGAGCCTGAGTCTATGCATCTACTAGGACCACCTCCAATGGCAGAGCTAGTGTATTATGAGAGATCATGTCGAGATCCAGGGGATCTAATCAGAGAGGTTATGCACCTCTAGCCACCATCTTTTGGGGGATCTAGCAATGGGGTAGAAGCTGAGCCTTGGCTTTTGAGCCTGGATAGGTGCTTTGCATTGCACTCTTATGAAATAAATCTAAAGGCACGTGTAGCAGTCCACCTATTAAGAGGAACAACCTCCACATGGTGGAGACAGGAGGAATACAAGTATGGTTTGGTGGCAGATACCCTCACATGGGAGATTTTTACAAAGAGGTTTAGGGAAAGGTACTTGTCAGAGCATTACAGATAGTGTAGGATAGATGATTTCCATGACCTCCAACAGAAGGGTCTCTCAGTGACCTAGTATGAGAGAAAGTTCTTCAAGCTCTTGCCGTACGTGGACTACCTGAAAGATGAGAAGCTTCTTGTCAACCATTTCATTAGAGGGCTGAATGTCGGCATAGCAGGACTAGTGAGGATGTCCGCTCTAGGGAGCCTTCAGGTTGCTGTAGAGAAGGCCTTGATAGCAGAGGTGATTCAAGTCAGGCCACAGGATACAAGGGATTGGTTCTAGAACCGAAACCCTATACCCCAGACATATGGATTTTAGAAACCCCATTGGAAGGGTAATAACAGACACACACCAAGGTTCTCCAAACCCCCTCCTCTGCAACAGTCACAGCAGAACTAGAGGCAGAGGCCTCCATAGAGTCAGCAGGGCGCAAAGCCCAAGCAGTGGTAGTCTCAGGGTCAGAGGCGAGATCAATGATCTTAGGTTCCTTACACACCTCCGATGAGGACTCATCAGTCCTCCAGGGGTGGGTACAGTGGTTCTAGCAGAACAGGGGGCAACCTTTCTCTAGGCCTCAGGGCATCCAATTTCAGGCATAAGGTGCTTGGTTCACATGTGCAGCCATAGGGCACATGGCGAGAGAGTGTCCTCAGGGTCAGATGGCAAGGAATCAGAGGATGGAAACATCAGAGCCTACAGTTGGAGATATGGGCAAGTCCCATAGAGTCTTCGCAGTGGTTGACAGCTACCAAGCAAAGCACCAGGCCATAGTCATTGAGGCTGCAGGTAAGATCAGAGGTAGTAGTGTATCTATATTATTTGATTCAGGAGCTACTGATTCCTTTATATCTCCATTGGTTGTGGAGCATTGCATGCCAATGGAAACTAGACAAGGTGTCAGTTGGAAAGTGGAGTTAGCTTCAGGGGATAGAGTATCAGTGGAATCAGAGGTTAGGGCATGTCAGCTTTAGATTGGCAATACCACCACCTTAGTAGACCTTAGAGTTACACCACTTGGATCATATGGCATCGTACTTAGCATGGATTGGCTTTATACCCATAGAGCCAAGATGGATTGCCACCTAAAAGAAATCAAGTGTGAGGATGATCATGGTTCACCCATAGTAATCATCAAGATTCAGAGACCCGTGTCTCTTCTTATGATTTCCACAATGCATCTTAAGCGGAGCATGCAAAAGGGATGTCAGCTATTTGTCATCACCATCAGTGATAGAGAGGAAGAGGATGAAAAGGAAACATCAATTAACAACCATCCTATCCTTAAGGGGTACTCAGACGTGTTTCCTTTAGAGCTACCTAGAATGCCACCCCGTAGAGAGATTGACTTTCATATAGACCTTGTACTAGGAGCTGAGCCAGTTTAAAGAGAACCTCATAGGATGACCACAAATGAGCTTAATGAGCTCAAGATGAAGCTTGAGGAACTCCTAGAGAAGGGTCACATTCATCCTAGCGTATCTCGTCACTATTTCTTCTCAGTGTTAATTAAATCTAATTTAATTAATCCCGTCACTATTGTCCAATAATTAATTTCCCTATTTTTCTAATGTCCCTCCAACCATTATTTCTTCTAAAACCCACTCAGTTAATTAACTTTAATTAATTGACCTAACTAAAGTGATTCCTACAAATCACTTTTCCTAATCCCCACTCAGCCTAAATAATTCCTCTAGAATCTCTCATAATCCCACTTATCATTATACTCCAATTTTAAATTCCCCCACTCATGTCACATCAATCTTGAACCTCTCAAATAAATTTGAATTCCTTTGAATCCCCCTATGCATCCTCACTTTGAAATTCAAATTTAATTTCCCCCTTCTTTTCAAGGAATTTTATATTCCTTTTTATGTCTCCAATTCATCCTTGATCCATGTCCACTATCTTGAATCAATCTTAGCCTTTCATAAAAAAAATCAATCTTGACCCTCCATTGGCCTCCTCCAATCTATAAATTGGAGCATCTTTCCTTCTCAAAGGGGGGTCTTTCATTCTTCTATCCTTATGTTGCCAATTTCTCCTCCTATCATATTTCCTCGTAATCCTCTATTAATTCCTTCTATCCATCATCCAAATCCAAATCCTTAATCCATCAATCTTGTTGAGCACTTGAGTGCAATCCACATCTACAACAAGCAAAGCGCAAATCAAGTGGAACATCAAAGGGGTGCCTTCACTTCATCAAGCTCAATCCGAGGAACAAGTGGAGACTTATCAAGGTACAATTGTGTTTGTTATATTTGTTTGATGTTTTATGCATATTTCCATTCAAACTAACCATTTGCCTTCTCATCCTATTTTCCCTTGGTTCATTTTGGCATTCCTAGTGGGACCCACGTCCCTAAATTTAACATTTTTATGAAGTTTTTTGCAAGTTTTCAGTTGCAAGTGTCAGAATAGCATGAGCGCCTCCACTCCAACGCGAGTGACATGGGATCAACATGGGCGACAGGGTCTTTGGCACATGCGCACATACTTCAACACGTGCAATTTGAATTTGAATCTATCTAATCTGCCTTTTTGTAGGTTTCCTGATCAACACGAATGCTTCGGGAATAACACGTCCACCTGGAACAATCTTCTATTCACTTTCTTATTCTTGTTTTACACATTCTTCTTTTTATTTTTTTTAATAAATCATCTAAAAACACATAAAAAGGCCAAATAACTTAAAAATAATACTTTTTTAGCTTATCTCCTTATCTAACCTTGTTTTTTTCTAAAAGCGTCGCTTTAGCACAAATGCTTTGTGAATAGCACGAGCGCTCTAGGAACATCTTGCTCATTTTCAAAAATTCAAATTTTCTACTAACTTGCTTTTCTATTTTGGCACAAGTGCACACGCTTCAGCGTGACTGTCATTCAAGCAGTGCGACTGCTCCCAGGTATAATTCGTGCTTTTCAAGAATTTTTTCACTCTTTCTGTATTTTCCTATTTTTGGCTTTCTGGCCTCACTGCAGTGCATACACAAGCATTTCAGCACTTGTACAGGCACTTCAATGCGGGTGTCTACAAAATAGTGTGAGTGTTGTTTCTACAGTATTTTGTCTATTAATTAGATTTTTGAGTTTTGCAGATCCTATCCAAGCGGTTCAAGACATATTTTGAGACTACTAATCCATTAGTTTTGCAGGTTGCCTAAGGAGATACAAACAAACATTGTGTCTTTTTAATCATTTTCTTAGGCATTTATATTTCATTGGGTAAAAGAACAATCTTCTTTATATGTTTGAGAAAAGTGTAAAGGTAGGAGAGTATGCTCTTGTCTATATAGACAATCGGAAATCCAAACCCTTGAAACTTTTCTTGTTTGCTTGCACACTTTTTACCCTTAGCGAGTTTTCCCTCCCGATTTGGTGAGAGGGGAATGACCCAAGTGAGTACGGCTAAAACCCAAGCATTCTAACTCACTATAATAAATTAGCCTTTTGAGATGAAAATCTTGGAGGATGGATCTATTTGAGTATATACTCATATCAAGTATCTTGTAGGGCCCCTTGAGGTCTAAATCACACTTGTGTGACTACCATTATGCTCAGTACTTTGTAGCTCTATAGGCCTCAATCATGCTTGTCCAACTACAAAGGGTAGTCTTCAAACGAAAATCCTTACTAAGAACACTAGGAATAGAAACTACCTGGTTCACCTTTGAAAGGTGGATAATCTTTGTACAAGGGAGATAGTAACTCCCCCAAGAGACTTGCCATTTTGTGCCCCCACTAGCATTTGGAGTCGGTTAATATGGCATTGAGAACCCATTGTGTGAGACTTAGCGGTCGTATTCTGATTAGCTATTGGGTGTGTACCTGAGTTAGCAAGCAAAGTTTTTCCTCCTCATCCAACTTCCTAGGATAGCATGTTGTATGGCCAATGTGTATTCATTGCTTGATATCTCTTGCCATATCCATTTTTCCTTGAATGAATCAATCATCTAATCCTTTAATCTAACCATCCCCCAATCAATCATCAGTCATAATCTAAGGTCAATACCTTGTGAGGTTTTTTATTTAGACCTTTATTTTAAATCAAATCAATCATCTTGGCTTGTGTTCTTAGGAAATCATCTCCCCTAAGCATATTTTCTCAATCTGTTTGTGGTCTATCTAGACCACTATCCTTTTATCTCCTCTTTGCTTAGGGTCATAGGTCTATCCTTAGTAGATGGAGATTTGATCAATCTTCATAAGGTCTAAATTTTACCCTACCTTGGTCATCACCTAGGTTTGTGGTCTTTATCATCAATCCTCCACCCTAAATCCTAATCTAAGGACTAGGGTTCAATCTTCATCAATCCTTGATCAAATCTAATCAATCAAATCCAATCCAATCCAATCCAATAAAATAAAATCAAATATAATCCAATTAAAATCAAATCAAATCCAATCCATCATCACTTGAAGCCAAGTCCTAATACTCATCTTCATTTAACATCATCTTCATCATCCTTCTCCTCCAAAACATATTCATCCAATTCTAATCTATTCCCTCATTCTCAACATGGCTACACAAAATTTTAAGGTTTGGTATGAGCAGATTCTCATGGAAGTTCACGAACCACCTCAACCTACCTACCAAGTCAATCCCATAGCCTCCCATCCATCTATCATATCCCCATCCATTTAATCTCAACAAACTATATCCTATCCTAGTCTATAGCATATCTCTTATCCTTACTCTACCTTTGACAAGGGAAATCCTTCTTATTCCCCATCTATATCTCCATATTATCCCTCATTCACATATATACCTTCATCTCCCCTCCCATCTACATCCCAATCCCTATCCTCTTGCAACATTCACTATCCAAATTTGTTACCCCATAATCCTCCACACTCTACTCCTCATTTGCTAATCCATTATCCTTATCCTCCATCTAATCTCAACCCTCCATTTCATCCCAATCCTCCAAAATCTGTATTATCCACATCCTCCAAGTCCATCATTCATAATATTATCCAAGACATGCTAGCAAAAGAGACAAAATCCCCACTTTGAATTAAAGTTTCCAAATCTCTCCTAGTCCTCCATCCACCTCAATCACCTCTAGCTCCATCTACTCACATTGAAACTTTTGTATCCTCTGCCATCGCACAATCCCCACAACTCCAAACATGCCAAGAGCTTGTTCCAACACATGCTAGTATATATTTCTCTTCACCTCAATATCAAAGCATCCATCCATCTCATGATACCTCTCCATCTCAAAATCCATGTTTACACTCCACTCCATCCGATGATATCATCCCTTCCACTTCCCCTCATGATCATATAATCCCTCCATCCAATGCTCTCCTTCCATCTCATGATCCAATCACCCCTCCCACTCCATTTCATGATACCCTCCCTAGTCAAGATCAAAGTATCCCTTCATCTCCATGTCATGATCCTAATCCAACTAAAGATATTTATCCTCCTTCCACATCCCATCTCCCTCAAAATGGACTCGCATCATGTTCCCAAAATAATAAGGGTCCTCAAGCTAATGCTCAAGATTTTCGTACATCCTCTATTCCTCCTGAATCCAAAATCCCTTCATATAAATCAAAATCCCACTATCCCTCATCTTCCACATCCATTTTGGGACCCTATGTTCCAAAGCTAAATCCTCCATTTTGTCCATCCATTTTGGGTCCTTACATCCCTCCATCCACCACTCCATCACCTTAAATAATCCCTAAGAAAGATTAACAAAGGCACACATCATTGAATGCCTCCCAACACTCTCCTTCCATCATCCCACCATCCATAAAATCCATTAGCCCTTCATCCTCATACACCCATCCCATTGCTATTGGAAGCAATTTGGATGTCCAATCTAAAAAGCATAAAGTTCAAAATCCACAAAAATCAAAGGATCAACATGTCCCCTCAAAATGACATGCTCAAAAGAAAAATATGATCTGAAAGAAAGGACAATCCAAAAGGCTGCAAAGACCCCAAAAGAAAAAAATCAAAAACTATGTGGATTCCTAAGATACTTCTACAAGTAGAACAATCAAAATTGGCATCCAAACTTGCTAATCCAAAATATCCATCCATTCATAAGTCCTCCAATCCTCCATCTAACACTCCTCCATCTTCAAAATCTATTTTGTGTCCTTAAACCCAAAATCCATCATCCCCTTCTACAATTTTGGGTCTTCATGTCCCCAAATCCACACTTTATCCTCCATCTAATTCAAAACCCTCTCCTCCACTACTCTGTTAGGAACTGGGAAGGACAACTGAGAGGGGGGGGTGAATCAGTTGTCAATAAATTATAACCCAAAACAAATTATTCCAACTTAAACTTAGTGCCGGTAAACCAAACTTAAATAATGGTAAAATAGATTAACAGTTATAGCAGTACTGGTATAAGTTCTGACCATGAGTACCAAACACCTTCATAACCTTCCTTCAACCTTCAAATAATGTCTGCATGATTCACATAAGTATTTGCTTAATTTTTCTCTTCAATGATCTTCAATATTTGTACACACTCATACCATATATGATCTTCAATAACATCTTATAATTATTTATACAAAACCTAAGACCAAAGGATAAGGTCGGCTCACTAAAGATATTACAATTAAATAAATTACAAAATAAGTCTTGATATGATACAATATGTCGGCTCAATAAAATATCCAATCAATAAACCATTTCCAAAATGTGTTGTGCTGATCTGGAACGTGATATCTTGTACTGGTCCATAACCTAGACCTATATGTCGGTAAAGGAAAATATGTCAACCCCATTAGAATAATAAGAAAAATACCAAATCCAAACATCCAATCCATGTCTTCGACATAACCAAATGATCTCTAGATGATAACAAGTCATCATCACTACCGGTGAACCATATATCCTACCGGTGAACATATGTCAGTGACTGTGCATAAGCCACTAACCATGCTGGTGAACACAATGTGCCAGTTCAACAATAAACCAATATAACTAGAGTGCCAAATCAACAAGGTAGACCTCCAAGAAGATAAGTGTTGACATCAATGACAAAACCAATGTAACACATGACGAATTCATCCATAATACCAACAATCTCCCCCTTTGGCATTGATGGGAACACTAGATGGAAAAACATCTAAGTGCCAAAAACAGAATGCCAAAAACCAATAAACCAACAATCTCCCAAAGATAGATCAATAACAGAAATCAAAATCAAAATACATCTCTCTAAGTAGAATTTTCATCTCTCCCCAAATACAAAGTTTTTCCATAGATATCTATCCCCCTTTGACATCAAATGCCAAAGCAGTTAAGAATCAAAATATAACATACAGCTAACTACTCCCCCTGAGCAGTATCTCTCCTTCATCAAAGCCAGAATTTTTTTTTTTGTTAGTCCCTATTGTTTTGATGCCAATCTTCAACATCTAAGTTTCTGCCGGTGGGGAAATTACCCCAAGCTACTCTCTAAGATATTCAAATTGTAGACACCTAAAAATCATCAACGCTTGCGGAGTCATACTTTAACATTTGCGCATTGCCTTATTTTAGGGTTTTTGCGCCGCATTAACATTTCTCCTATGTCCTAAAAGTGGTCAACGCTTGCGGAGTCATACTTTAACATTTGCGCATTGCCTTATTTTAGGGTTTTTGCGCCGCATTAACATTTCTCCTATGTCACCCACTTGGTCTTTATCATTTGCGAGCATCGAGTCCTTCTTCTGCATTCTTCAGTTGTTTCACTTTCGAATTTGGTCTTGTCGATAACAATCTTCAGTCATGATTTTGGTCAATCTTATCCTGTCGCATCAATGTGTGTGCTCATTTGTCATCATTTTGGACATCGTCAATCCTAATTAGGGTTTTGTCCTCTTATCAATCTTGTCGTTTTGTGATCGATTTGTCATCGATCGTTGTCCTCTTATCAGTCTTGTCATTTTGCGATCGATTTGTCATCGATCGTGGTCATTTTTAATCTTGTCATTTTGCGATCAATTTGTCATCGATCGTCGTCCTTCTCAATCATGTCAATTTGGATCAATTTTTCATTGTTCCTCATCAACTGGCGCATTTGTCAATCAAATCACTTATCAGCATTGGTCATTTATCAATTCAAAATCATGATCGAATCGACATCAAATCAATCTTACATCAAGACCTAATTGTCGTTCTTGCATTTCTAATTTATCTTCTAGGGTTTCATGATTTATTTCATTTAACGTTGTTTGTCATTTTCTATCCATTTTCTCTTTAGGATAAATGATTTATTTATTTATCCTAAGTCTTCTTGTCACAATTAAATGTTTATTTAATTGGCTAATTAATTCCCTCTCTTTGTGTGAATTAATTGATGAATGAAAATTTGTTAATTAATTCACTTAATTTCTAATTTCTCCTAATTCCTAATTTTTTAATTTCATCTTTTCTAATTTTCTAATTTCCTAATTTTCTAATTTTCCTAATTCCTAATTTCCTCATTTTCTAATTTCCTAATTTCAATTTGCACCTAATTAATTTCTCTCTAGTTTCTCCCTATTTTGGTACTTCGGTGGAAGCATGAATTTCTCATGCGTCATACTTTTGGCATAGCAAGATGTCATAAGCTTCTAGTCCTCTAACCTTTGCATTGGCAATATGTCATAATTCATGACATAGAAGGTGTCATAACCTTCTTTCCACTCAATTGTGCCATTTTTGAAATCAATTGCCTCTAATGTCAATTTAATGCTAATCTTGTCTTTTCTCCAATTTGTCTATAAATTGGATGAATTTCTTCAATCAAGGTCCCTACCTGGTTGAATCAATCACGCTTCAAGTATTCTTGTGCTACTATCTTGTCTACTTGTTTTCACATCATGCTTATGCACTAGGAGGTGAGATCCACAACAAAGCTATTTGAAGGAGAAAGAAGGACAATGGAGCCACATGAAGGAGACATCTACATTTGGTTTGCTTAGATTTCATCTTGAATGTCTTGTTTTCATGTTTTCATTGAGTGTAATTAGGATTGTTATCATTGCAATTGAGTTTTTGTGATTGAACTAGGCTAATGTTAACATTGCTTTGATGATTTCCAGATTCCTATCTACACAAATGTTTCCTTAGGAAAAGGCTTTGTAAAGATATCTGCAAATTTCTCTTTAGTATTCACATAAACCAATGTCACTTCATTTTCTTCAACATTCTCCTTCAGAAAATTATACTTAATGGAAACATGCTTTGTCTTAGAGTGAAATAATGGATTCTTTGATATATAAATTGCTTCTAAATTATCACAATAAATAATTATCGGTTCTTTGCATTTTACCTTCAACATTTGCTTGATCCATAATACTTTAGTACAATTAGTTGTTGCTGCAACATATTCTGCTTCTGCTGTAGATAATGATGTACAAGTCTATTTCTTAGTGATCCATAAAATCAATCTTCTACTAAGAAAGAATACACCGCAGTGGTACTCTTTTTGTCATCTACATATCTTACCCAATTAGAATATGTATATGCACATAACTCAAAATTTTCATTCTTAAGATACCATAAACCAAGATTTGATGTGCCTTGTAGGTACCAGAAAATTCTTTTTACTGCACTTTCATTATTTTCTTTAGGATTTATTTGAAATCTAGATACAATATAGGTTGCACTCATTATATTAGGTCTGTTTTGTGTCAAATGCAATAATCATCCAATCATATATTTGTACCTTGTCAGATTAATAGGAGCCGAATCATCCTTTGATGTCAATTTATCATTCGTAGTCATAGGAGTAATTACTGGTTTGGAGTTTTCCATACCAAATCTCTTCAAAATTTCCTTCAATTATTTTGTTTGGCATATGAATATACCTTTATCTGTTTGTAAAATATGCAAACCTAGAAATTTTATATCTCTCCAATCATAGACATTTCAAATTCTTCCTGCATCTTGTTATCAAAGTCTTTACATAATCCATCTTCACCTCCAAAAATGATATCATCCATAAATACTTCAATAACCAAAATGTCATCATTGGTAACTTTGTAGTAAAAATTATTGTCAGCATTACCTTTTGTGTAACCAAGCTTTAAAAGATATTTATCCAATCTAGCATACCAAGCTCTAGGAGTTTGCTTCAATCCATATAAAGATTTCCTTAACCCGCAAACCATATCCTTATCATCTGTCAATGAAAATTTATCAGGTTGTTCAATGTAAACTTCCTCTTCAAGATCTCCATTCAAAAATGCACATTTTACATCCATCTTACAAACTTTATAGTTCTTATGAGCTGCAAATGCAAGAAATAGTCTAACTACCTCAATTCTAGCTACCAGTGCAAAGGTTTCATTATAATCAATTCCTTCTTTCTATGAATAACCTTTACAAACTAATATTTCTTTATTTCTGATTACTTCACCATCTTCATTAAGTTTATTCCTATATACCCATTTAGATCCAATTACATTTTTGTCTTTGAACTGGGGAACTAATGTCCATGTATTATTCTTTTCAATCTTCTTTAATTCATCTTCCATTGCTTTTATCCAATGTTTATCTTCACATGCTTCAATAACAGATGTTGGTTCAACTTGAGAAATTAAACATACCTCTTCCTTTTCCAATCTTCCTCTAGTCATAACACCTTGATTTTTGTTTCCAATTATCTAGTTTTATGAATGATTCAATCTTACATACCTGGGTTTATTCAGATTTACATTCATAGGTTGTTGTTCTTCACTCTAGTTGAGTTTTTTGATTATGTCGGTGTGACTGGATCTATATTCTATACCGGTGCAATCTGTGTTGATTCATTTATAATCATTTGAACTGTTAGTTCTATAGATCTTGAATCTCCTCTAAAATGTTCATCTATCTTCACATTAGTACTTTCAATGATTTTCTGCAATCTCTTATTATAACATCTATATGCCTTGCTTCTAGATGAATAACCAAGAAATATTCCTTCATCACTTCTAGGATTAAACTTGCCAACATACTCATCTCTTCTAATATAACATTTTCTTTCAAATATTTTGAAATATTTAAGAGTAGGAGTATGACCAAACCATAGTTCATAAGGGGTCTTACCAGTTTCACTTTTGATGTGAACTCTATTGAAAATTTAAACTGTTGTATTCACTGCTTTTCTCCAGTACACATGAGGTAGATTTGCTTCCATCAACATGGTTCTTGTTGCATCTAGAATAGTTTTTTTCTTCCTTTCCACAAATCCATTTTGCTCGGGTGTCTGGGGTGTTGATAGTTGTCTTTTGATTCCATTCACTTCACAGAATGTATTAAATTTCCTAGATGTAAATTCTCTTCCTTGATCTGATCTCAAACATTTGATTTTCTTTCCAATTTCATTTGTTGGTATTATGGATGACTTTGTCATGTGCTGCATTAGTTTTGTCATTGATGTCAACACTTATCTTCATGGAGATCTACATTGTTGGTATGGCACTCTGGTTATACCAGTTTACTATTCACCGATAGGTTATGTATTCACTGTCAGGTTATATTGTTCACTGACAGTGATGATAACTTGTTATCACCTGGAGATCATTTGGTTATGTCAAAGACATGGATTGGATGTTTGGATTTGGTGTTTTTCTTATTGGTCTAATCGGGTTAACATGTTTGCCTTTATCGACAAATAGGACTAGGTTATGGACCGGTACTTGTTATCTATTCCAGATCAGCACGACATGTTATGGAGATGGTTTATTGATTGGATATTGTATTGAGCCGACATATTGTATTGCATCGAGACTTATTTGTAATTGATTTAATTGTAATATCTCTAGTGAGTCGACCTTATTATTTGGTCTAAGCTTTTGTATAAATAAATGTAAATCTCATTTGTGAGATATGGTATGGAAATGGTATGAGTGTGTGCGAATATTGAAGAGCGAAAATAAGAAGATCCTTGTGCAAATCAAATAGACATTATCTGAAGGTGTTTGGCACTCATGTTTTGAGCTTAAACCAGTACTGAATCTAGCATTGTAGATGCTATTTTCAGGAGTACATTGTATTGGATTTAACCTGTTACTATTTACTAAGTTGTCATTAGTTTTATGTCCAAAGTCATTCTATATACTCTAGTCAGTTATTACTACTGAAATATTCAGTCGATAAGCACAGAGCAGTCAGTTACAGAAGTTACAAGTAATAGAGTTTAGTATACACCGAGCTGTCTATTGAGTAACGTTTTATGACTACCGAGCAACAAAGATGGTATACCGAGTTGATACACACTGAGTGAAATGTGTTACCAGATTCATTGAACTTGGACACATATGGGAAACATGTTACAAAGATCGAGGAACAAGGAACCGTTAACACATTGGAAATTGCACCTTAAGATTTTGTATGATTTTGAGGACATCTATCCAATGAAGTATTTTGTATGGTTATTCATTCGATGAATCATGTTTGTAAGATCAAAGCATGAACAAGATCACTATCATAAGAGATCTATTTATACAACATGAATTGAGGATCAAATATGAGTGTGAAGCAAGACATATGTGAAAAGCAAAATCATGGGAAAGCACTAAGTGTTATGACTGTTATAGATACACAGAGGTCACTGAGAAGGAATTCAGAGAACAGTCAAGGAATAAAGTAAACAGAAAGGTTTACCGAGTTATTTTATGGGTTACCAAGGTACGCTATAAGCAAGGTAATTTCATTTTGAGCACATAGAATCTGCTATAACATTTTAGATGTGAAGTTGCAGATATTTTGTAAGAATTTGATTGTAATATTTTGAGTTGTAAGAGAAACCTTTAACAGGGTAAAAGACTCTAACAAAGTCTATAAATTGTAAAGCCTTTGACCAGGTGCAACATTTAGAATATGTGTTGTAAAACCTTTAGCAAGGTAGATCTAAAGATCTTGATACTCCTAACAGGGTAAGCTATCAGAAATAGCTAAACATGTAGCTCTAACCAAGCAACCTTTATTATTGTAGTAGTGAAGTTGTGGGTGCCATCCCCACCGTAGTTTTTCTCTCTAACAAGGAGTTTCTGCGTAACCAAAATATATGTGTTATGGAGTGAATCATGTATGATTGTTATTTATTTATTTTAGCATTATACTATGTTTCAACAATATTCAGTTTATGCTTAATAGTAAAGTTATTGTTTAAGAAAAGATTTGAAGTACTAATTCACCCCTCCCCTCTCAGTACATTAGCTTTCCATATTGGGCCTAACATTAACCATCCAACTGTAGTCAATGTGACTCCTATTTTGTGATTGAGTAATGAGCTCTAGGTTGTTGGCCTTTCTACTTGTGTAGACCACATTTGTATACACTTACTATCTGCAGTAGTATCAACTGATTGTGGGTAAGTTTTTGCACCGTGGTTTTTCCCATTACCGGGTTTCCACATCAAAATCTCTGTGTCATGTGTTGTGGATGTTGTTTCTCTTTCTGTTTCATGCATTAACTTATACTGGTACTGCTATATCTATTAATATGTTTTATCGACATTTAAGTTTAAGTTGGAATAATTAGCATTTGAGTTATAATTTATATATAACTGGTTAACAACTGATTCACCCCCCCCCCCCCCCCCCCCTCTCAGTTGTCCTTTCGGTTCCTAACAATTGGTATCAGAGCTAAGTCTTCTTTTTGCAGAAACCTAACAGCTTGAGGAGATCCTATGGCAACAAATATTTTCAGGAAGGATAGTCTAAAACTTGATAGAACTAACTATGGTATATGGAAGATCAGAATGGAAACACATTTGAACTACATTGGAAGAGATATATGGGAATTTACTAAGAATGGCTATGTTGGTCCTACTTTGAATCAACCTCATCCACTGATATTGGATAAGGCCATGGACAATGATTGCAAAGCAAGAGAAGCACTTCTGAGCACATTATCAGATTACCAAATCATTGTATTATCAAACCGATCTATTGCCAAAGCTATTTGGGATAAAATGGAAACATTGAATGAAGGAGATACCACTATCAAAATTGCAAAATTGGAATGTTACCGGGTCAAGTATGAAAATTTAAAAATGGAAGAAGATGAAATAATTTCTGCATTTATGGAAAGAGTTAATGAAATTGTTTTAGGAATACAATATTATGGAGGATCCTTAAGTGAAGATGAAATTATGTCTACCATTTTAAGAGAATTGCCACTGGCTTACAAAATTAAAGTGACTTCTATTAATGAGTTGAGAACAAATCCTAATACATCAGTTTCTAGAGATACTTTGGTTGGAAAACTTTATGCATTTGAACTTGAAGAGTTTGGTCCTGTTGTTACAGGAAAGACTGATTTATCTTTCAAAGCATCATCATCATCAACATCATCATCATCATCTGACAAAACTGATTGGAAAGCACTTTATGCAAAAGAACTTGAAAATATGAGGAGAGAAAATGAAGAACTTGAAGAACTCGAAGCATTATTTGCAAGGAAGATGCCTAAAGGTCCAGTAGGAAGTAAGTATGAAGGTAAAGCACCTTTCAAATGTTTTGATTACAATAAAGTTAATCATATAGCATCTAGATGTCCTGATAGACATACAAGATTAAGGGAGTAAGCAAAAAGAACATATAAGCCTAACCTTGAATATCAAAGATACAGATTTAAGAAAAATAGAGATAAGTCATGTTACTATGCAGATGAACATGTTACAGATGATTCAGATGAAGATCTAGCAGATATTGGATGGGCATTTGTTGCATTAAAAGAAGATCAATCGACACCTATTGTCAAACCAGTAGAGCAGGCACTAGCAGCTAACATTGAAGAAAAGGATGAATGGATCATTGATTCTGGTTTCTCGCATCATATGACTGGTGATAAAAGCAAATTCTTGTCATTTCGGGAATGTAATGGAAGTCTAGTAAGGTTTGGAGATGATAAAGCTTGTTCAATCAAAGGAAGAGGCACTATATCTTTGGATGGTAAGCACAATACTGACAATGTTTATTATGTTGAAGGTTTGAAGCATAATCTTTTGAGTGTTGGTCATCTAGTGGAAAAGGGATTTTAGTTACAATTCAAGAATGGAAAATGCAAAATCATAAACATAACTGGATTGGAGATTGCAACCAGTAATCAGACTAAACATAATATCTTTCACTTGAATACCAGTGATAAGACATGTTTGATTGCACATATTGATGAAAGTTGGTTATGGCATAAAAGACTCTGTCATGTGAATTTTGATTGCATTGTAAAGATCAGTTCAACTAAGGTAGTAAGAGATTTACCTAAGATTGTGAAACCTCATAATCCGATATGTAAGGAATGTCAAATGAGAAAGCAAGTTAGAACAACTTTTAAAAGCATTACTGAGAAATCCAATAATACTCTTGATTTTATTCATACTGATTTATGTGGTCCAACAAGAACAAGAAGTCTACAAGGTGATAGATACTTTATGCTAATAATTGATGATTATTCTAGAATGTGTTGGGTTACTTTTCTCATGGATAAATTTAAAGCTTTTGGGAAATTCAAGTTATACAAGGCAATGGTAGAGAATGAAACCAACAAGAAAATCAAATGTTTGAGAACAAATCAAGGAGGAGAATTTACATCTAGGGAATTTAATACATTTTGTGAAGTGAATGGGATTGAAAGACAATTATCAGCACCCCAGACACCCCAGCATAATGGAATTGTGGAAAGGAAGAAAAAAACTATTCTAGATGCAGCAAGAACCATGTTGATGGAATCAAATCTACCTCATGTGTACTCGAGAGAAGTAGTGAATACAATGGTTTATACTTTCAATAGAGTTCACATCAAAAGTGAAACTGGTAAGACCCCTTATGAACTATGGTCTGGTCATACTCCTACTCTTAAATATTTCAGAATATGTGAAAGAAAATGTTATATTAGAAGAGATGAGTATGTTGGCAAGTTTAATCCTAGAAGTGATGAAGGAATTTTTCTTGGTTATTCATCTAGAAGCAAGGCATATAGATGTTATAATAAGAGATTGCAGAAAATCATTGAAAGTACTAATGTGAAGATAGATGAACATTTTAGAGGAAATTCAAGATCCGTAGAACCGACAGTTGAAATGATTATAAATGAACTAGCACATATTGCACTAGTACAAAATGTAGAACCAGTCACACTGGCATCATCAAAAAACTCAACAGTGACTGAAGAACAGCAGCATGTGAATGTTAATTAGAAAAAACCTAGGCATGTAAGATTGAATCATTTAGAGAATCAAATAATTGGAAACAAGAATCAAGGTGTTATGACTAGAGGAAGATTGGAAAATGAAGAGGTATGTTGAATTTCTCAAGATGAACCAGCATGTGTTGTTGAAGCATGTGAAGATAAACATTGGATAAAAGCAATGGAAGATGAATTAGAACAGATTGAAAGGAATAATACTTGGACATTGGTTCACTGACCTAAAGACAAAAATGTAATTGGAACTAAATGGGTATTTAGGAATAAACTTAATGAGGATGGTGAAGTAATTAGAAACAAAGCAAGATTAGTGTGTAAAGGTTATTCACAGAAAGAAGGAATTGATTATAATGAAACCTTTGCACCGGTAGCCAGAATTGAGTCAATTAGACTATTTCTTGCATTTGTAGCTCATAAGAACTATAAAGTTTATCAGATGGATGTAAAATGTGCATTTTTAAATGTAGATCTTAAGGAGGAAGTTTACATTGAACAACCGTATAGATTTTAATTGATAGATGATAAGGATATGGTTTGCAGGTTAAGGAAATATTTATATGGATTGAAGCAAGCTCCCAGAGCTTGGTATGCTAGATTGGATAAATATCTTTTGAAGCTTGGTTACACAAAAGGTAATGTTAACAGTGAATTGTACTACAAAGTTACCAATGATGACATTTTGTATATTGAAGTCTTTGTTGATAATATCATTTTCGAAGGTGAAGATGGATTATGTAAAGACTTTGCTAACAAGATGCGAGAAGAATTTTAAATGTGTATGATTGGAGAGATAAAAAAATTCTAGGTTTGGAGATTTCACAAATAGATAAATGTATATTCATATGTCAAACAAAATACTTGAAGAAACTTTTGAAGAAATTTGGTATGGAAAACTCTAAACCGGTAAGTACTCCTATGACTACAACTGATAAATTAATATTGAAGGATGATTCAGCTCCTATTAATCCGACAAGGTACAAATCTATGATTCGAGGTTTACTGTATTTGACACAAACAAGACCTGATATAAATAATGCAGTATGTATTGTTTCAAGATTTGAAAGAAATCCTAAAGAAAATTTTGAATCAGCGGTTAAAAGGATTTTTCGGTACCTACAAGGCACAACAAATCTTGGTTTATGGTATCCTAAGAATGAAAATTTTGAGTTATGTGCATACACAGATTCTAATTGGGTAGGAGATGTAGATGGCAGAAAGAGTACCACTGGCGGTGCATTCTTTCTTGGCAGAAGATTGATTTCATGGATCAGTAAGAAGAAGACTTGTACATCATTATCTACAGTAGAAGCAGAATATGTTGTAGCAACAACTAATTGTACTCAGGTATTATGGATTAAGAAAATGTTGAAGGATATAAAGGTAAAATGCAAATAAGCAATAATTATTTATTATAATAATTCAACAGCAATGTATATATCAAAGAATCTGGTATTTCACTCTGAGACAAAGCATGTTTCTATTAAGTATAATTTTCTGAAAGAGAATGTTGAAGCAAATGAAGTGAGATTGGTTTATGTGCATACTAAAGAGAAAATTGCAGATATCTTTACAAAGCCTTTGCCTAAGGAAACATTTGAATATCTTAGAGAGCAGCTTGGGGTAATTTCCCCACTAGTAGAGACTTAGATGTTAAAGATTGGCATCAAACCAGCAGTAACTGATAGATATATCTTATTCTGGCTTTGATGGAGGTGAGCTACTACTCAGGGGGAGTAGTTAGTTGTATGATATGTTTTTATTCTTAACTGCTTTGTCATTTGATGTCAAAGGGGGAGAGATATCTATGTAAAAACTCTGTATTTGGTAGAGATGATCATTCTACTTGGAGAGATGTACTTTGTTTTTGGTTCAGAACTTTGTGACAAACTTTGTATTGATCTATCCTTGGGAGATTGTTGGTTTTTGGCATTCCATTCTTGGCACTTAGATGTTTTTCCATCTAGTGTTTCCATCAATGCCAAAGGAGGAGATTGTTGGTATTATGGATGACTTTGTGATGTGTTGCATTGGTTTTTTCATTGATGTCAACACTTATCTTGATGGAGATCTACATTGTTGGTTTGGCACTCTTGTTATATTGGTTTACTGTTCATCGACAGGTTATGTGTTCACCGACAAGTTATATTGTTCACCGGCAGTGATGATAACTTGTTATCACCTAGAGATCATTTGGTTATGTCAAAGACATGGATTGGATGTTTGGATTTGGTGTTTTTCTTATTGGTCTAATAAGGTTAACAAGTTTTCCTTTACTGGCAAATAGGACTAGGTTATGGACTGATACTTGTTATCTATTCTAGATCAGCACAATATGTTATGGAGATGGTTTATTGATTGGATATTGTATTGAGTCGACATATTGTATCACATCAAGACTTATTTGTAATTGATTTAATTATAATATCTTTAGTGAGCTGACCTTATAATTTTGTCTAAGGTTTTGTATAAACAAATGTAAATCACATTTGTGAGATATGGTATGGAAATGGTATAAGTGTGTGTGAATATTGAAGAGCGAAAATAAGAAGATCCTTGTGCAAATGATACAGACATTATCTGAAGGTTGAAAGAAGGTTATGAAGGTGTTTGGCACTCATGTTCAGAGCTTAAATCAGTACTGAATCCAACATTGCAGATGCTATTTTGAGCAGTACATTGTATTGGATTTAATCATCCAACTGTAGTCAGTGTGACTCCTATTTTGTGATTGAGTAATGAGCTCTAGGCAGTTGGCCTTTCTGCATGTGCAAACCCCATTTGTATACACTTACTATCTACAGTAGTATCATCTAATTGTGGGTAAGGTTTCTCATTGTGGTTTTTCCCCTTACCGGGTTTCCACGTCAAAATCTCTGTGTCATGTGTTGTGGATGTCGTTTCTCTTTCTGTTTCATGCATTAACTTATATGGGTAGTGCTATAACTATTAATCTGTTTTACCGACATTTAAGTTTAAGTTGGAATAATTAGCATTTGAGTTATAATTTATATATAATTGGTTAACAATTGATTCACTCCCCTCCTCTTAGTTGTCCTTCTGGTTCCTAACATCATTCTCTACCATTTCCTTATATATCTTGAATTTCCCAAAACCTTCAGATTTCTCCTTGAGAAAAGTAACCCAACTCATTCTAGAATAATCATCAATTATTAGCATAAAGTATCTTCCACAAATTTTTCAAAACCTCATCCATTATCCACCATCCATTTTTCACAATCCCATTCTGTTAGTCCAATCATTTGCAAATCCTTATCTTCCATCCCCAATTATTGTTACCAACATCTATGAAGCATACCTCTAGTTCAAAGAAATACTAAGGGATACCATCCATGGAGTTAGATGCTTGAGTCCTCCCTTCCTCCTTCACATATCCACTCATCCTCATCCTTATCCATCCAAACTATTCCAAAAATTCAAAAAAAAAAATCAAGAAAAAAGAACAAAAAAATAAGAAAAAGTATAGAAAAGTCATTTCATCCTATGGTGAAAACCAGTCCTTGTGGCACCTTGGGTAAGTACCATGATGAAAACTTGGCAAACAAGCATCATGTGTAATCCCCTCATCCCCTTGTACTCTACACTTGGAGGCAAGCTTCACCCATGCAATCCTACCTTCCACATTACTTATCTTCTATCTACATCCTATCTAAGTCCATCCTTTTGTCCTATCTTTGATCTTGACTATCCTATTTATATCCTCCATCTCATATCCATCATCCTATCCAAATTTAATCCTCCATTATTATGCATTCTTTTGAACATACAAGCTTTGATTCCTGCCCCATTTATATTCACCACATATTATCCTTCAATCTCATACATTATTATCCACCATCTTTCCTATCATTCATTCCACTACCTTTAGTGGGGCATTACACTCCTTTGCAGCATATTCCTTGGGTCTCCATCATCCTACCCTCCATCTCTTTATTCCTCCATATCCCTTCTATTGGCATATCTGTAGAATATGTTGACATGATGATATTGTGTTCTCATTGATGTCAATATGCTGAAAGAATGAGCTAGTAATATACTTAAGAGAGAACCAATAATATACTGAAAGAGAACCAATAACATGATGAAGAGTGAATAGGTTTATTGAAGTTAAGCAACTGGAAAAGTGAACCAGTATAATGATAAGAACTGATATATGTGATAAAGGTGAAGCGGTTTAATATGGTATGACTACCAGTTGGTAGTCTCAGCTTTAGAGTTTCCGGTTGAAGTGTTTTGAGCCTGTGTGATTCAACCGATGCCATTGTGTGATGAGTTAGAATTGTAATGGAAATTAGATTGTGTTGCCACGTCAGCCTCATGCACATGAATGAACTTGCATGAAGGAGATTGATCCTATCTACCTTGGGAATGTACGAAGTCTCTGCAAACAATGGAGAACATGTGATGGGTTATCACCTCTGTAGGGCCCCTCCCCAATCAAGCTTTGATTAACATAGTTGACCATGGTTGACCCTATTAATAAATACTATAATTCAATAGGATGGGCTATGTTAGATAGATAGATTGGTGAGAAAAATAATTGAACCAAGTTATAGAATCATTTCGCCTTGTGGTGTACATTTTGATGTGTTATGAATTTGAAAACCTATATGATTCCATGATTTGGATCACATTGACATATGTTGATGCTTTATTTTATGCTTGCTGATTATGAAACTTTATATGTGGCTAGAATAGAATTACTTTGAAATGGTGAATGTCATTATTTGAATTGCAGGACTTCATTTTGATGATAGAAAAATGATGCTTATTTTATGAATGGTTCAATTTTGAGAATTACGATAATTGCTTATGTGGAATCGAATTTGAATGAATGAGATATTGAATTATTATTGTCAGATGTATGAGTGTTTGATGTGCAATGAAATCTATGTAT
Organism: Cryptomeria japonica; assembly: GCF_030272615.1. Taxonomy (NCBI): domain Eukaryota; kingdom Viridiplantae; phylum Streptophyta; class Pinopsida; order Cupressales; family Cupressaceae; genus Cryptomeria; species Cryptomeria japonica. The sequence continues at coordinate 378,462,409 of NC_081411.1, read as the reverse complement.
CTGATTATGTTTAATTTTTTATTACTTGGAATTACTAATGTGTTAATTGAGATGCATAGGAAAATTATCCATGTGACCATGGAATAAATATGGAGAACCAAACCTAGACCAATGTACATTTGTTAAGCCAGGCGTTGTCTATTTGGAGAGACAACACCCCATTTGTAATGTATTTTATTTGTGAAGTAAAATATGCATGTGTGTTAATTTGATTTTATTTAATTGTGTAAACCTACAAGAGACAAATTCCATGTGTGATTTTTTATATTGTATTTTATTGTGTCACTTGACACATGTGATGATTAGTGTCATTGATTTAGACTTGTCTCTTGGAGGGAATTTTGCTTCTACCAAAGCCATTCAAACAAGTGAGTGTGGTCCCAAATTTGCCTTGGGTAGGGAGTCTTGGGAGTGGTCAACTCAGGTTTGACCCGTAGGTTAACTTCAGTTGGGTTTCTAAGGGGTTAAATGGACTCCTAGGGTCAGTTTTAGGGCTTTTCCAAAGGTCCAAAGGGTATACCTATGGGTTAGGGGTAGTTTGAAACATGTGACTTCTCCCATGTGACTGTTTAGTCACCTCAAAAAGTGGTATTTCCAAGGTGAGCGAAAATTCAACTTAGAAGGTCCCTCCTAGGATAGACAACCTTCCCTTTTGATGTCAAACTCTCTTCCCCATTCTCTCTCACCTTTTCCCTTTCCAGTTTTAGTAATGTGTAAGAGGTTGGGAAGAGCAACCAATGGGAACTCTCACCTCACCCAAGGGGTTGGGAAGTGTGTGAGAGGCCTTCTTAGGCAAGGATTAGGGACTTAGTGAGCAATCACCCACTCTCCATTGTTGGAGATTAGGCAATTTTTGAAATTTAGTGGTAGAATAGAATTTTGGTGAAGGGTTGGTGAAAAGTTTGTGTGGATTTGGGCAGCTCATCCCCAACTAAGTCTAACATACCTATTGGCAGATTAAGGTTGGTTTTACTTCCTTTTGTTTATGATGTTTATGTTGTTTTTGAAAGAAAGAAATGCTTGTATGAAGAGATGTGTATATGTGAAATGGTTGTAGGAGAAAGATGAAAGTTTTCATTCCATGTTCTTTGTTTATGTGTTCTTGTTGTTGGGAGTGTCCAAGACCTCCTACTCTTGGGAGGGTAGGATGGTCTTGGGGTGGAAGAAGCATGACAGCCTTGGGTGAGAGTCTCTCCTTATGGAGAGTGATTCTCAAGGGTGTCCTTTGTGACCCTTGCTGCATAGCCTTGTGTATGCATTTGGGGGTCATAAGGGGAGGAAATATGACTTTGATGTCTTTGGGGGGCATAAGGTGTGGAGGGGAATTTGTTGTATTTTGTTTTTCCATGAGGTGGCATTGAGTTGTATTGAGCTTGGAATCTCCCCAATGGTACTTGGTCCACTTCCACCCATGGAAAGTTCATCACAAGTTGTGGTGAGAGTGTAGTTTGGGATGGGAAAATGCCTATTGAGTGTTTGCTATTGTTGTTGTGTTGTTTGCTTGTTTGTGACCTGTCTAGTACTTGGTTCTCCAAGCTCGGCGGTGGCTTCTAGTAAGCCTAGGCTGGGAGGTGAGCTCTCCATGGTCAAAGTTGTGTTGTTATTGTAGGTTGCTTGGGATGGAAAAGAAAGAGTAAAGGGAATAGTTGCTGTTTTATGTTGCAGAAAAGTTTAAAGGACAAATGTATTTAATATTGTAGCTTGTAAAGAAAAAGAGAGTCATTGTTGTAGTTATTTCCCAAAAGAAAGAAGTGTATTTATTTTATTCTTATTACTATGGAAAGGAAAATACTTGTTGGGTTTCAAACCTATTGGTATTGTTATTTACCTTGTATTCTAACTTGCTAAAGAAATGTATTTCTCCTATTTTGGTTAGTTTTGCAAAAAGGAAGATGTAATATATTAGCTTGTATTTGAATCCTTAAAAAAAAAAAAGAAATAAAGTTGTAGCATTTATATTTATTCTGCAAATAGAGGTTCATTTATTCACTTATGCAAGATAGAAGTGGTATTTGAAAGCTCGTGCATTATATTTTGATTTTACTTATGCTGCTGCAAATTTAATTAAATCTGTCATTTTTACTTTCATTTAAAGCAGAAAATAAATCCTATAGTAGTAGCTTGTTTTATACAAAAAAAAAATAACATATAGTTCTAGTCTTAAATTTGTTTTTAATGCTTCCTAGATTAATATAGTTGCTGTTAAAATTACTACAACCTGTCATCTTAATTACTACAGAAAATAAATCTGATTATGTACATTGGGTTGTTTGTTTATGCTTTAAAAAAAAAGAGAGAGAGAACAGATCATAAACCTCCTATTTTCAGCCTTATAGAAAGTAATATATTCCTCCCATTATCTTGTATGCATTTTAAAGATACACAAAGATAATAAACTCAAAAAAAGCCTAAATGGGTTATAGCTTAAAAAGTAGCAATATATATATATATATTATTTCTTTAAATGTTATTCTGAAATATCTGTTTATAAAATAAAAAATACAGTGATGTATTTACATGTTAAATTTTCTAACAACAAAAGAAAATGGATATATATATATATATATGTTTTGATATTTTGTAAAAAAAAAGGCAAAAGAGAAAACTTTTTTAAAAAAATAGTAATAAAACTATGCGAAAAAAAAAAAATTGGGTTATTTTTCTTTAGGGCCGAACCCCTGTGTATAGGCACAATGCCGGGGCGGCTCGGGCCGCCACTATGGTTTCCCACAGTGGACGGCACGGAGACCGCCACTGTGGGCAACCACAGTGGTGGCACGAGGCCTCCCACTATGGGTAACCACAGTGGAATGGCGCCCGACCGCCACTGTGTTTACCCACAGTGGGCGGCACTCAGCCGTCACTGTGGGGAAACACAGTGGCATCCGGGTTATCTCCGCCCGATGCTCCCCACTCAAAACTCTCTCCGCCGCTCCCTTTCAAGGCTGCCGCTCCCGCCTTCAGCCGCCGCCCTAACCCTTCGACCTGCATCCACACACACACACACACTCACAAAGCCCTAACCCAATTTTTGGGTTAGGGTAGAATGCTATTAGTTAAAAAAATATATATATATGTGTATGTTATAATACCCATGCCCTAAGCCTAGTTTCGGGTTAGGGCAAACACACATAGACTTTAAAATAAGATATGTGTGGGTTTCATGGGTTTATTTTTATATAAAGTAAAAAAATAAAGTGCCTCCTCTTCTCACATAGTTATGTTCTTAAAGAAATAAATAAATAAATAAATAAACAAATGAATGTAAATGAGTGTCAAGTTAAATAAGTATTTAAATGTATATTTATGGGAATTAGATATATATATATATATATATATATATATGACAAAATATAAGGGTATAATCCCATCCTTAGGAAATTTTATATCATAATATAATATCGAAGGATATATTGTTTTTAGGAAGAAAAAGAACACCTTGTTAGTATTTATCCCGAGTGAAGATAACTATATATATTGGTCAAGCATTAAGTGTCTTTTATAGGATAAAATTTCATTATGGATCCCATCAACCCCGTTAATCAAATTTTAGACAAATCTCGTATATGGTTATAAATGATTTAGAATTACTAAATTCTAAGAGCTAGGATAAATTAATTTTAGACCCACTATAATTTAAGAACTATAAGAGACTAATGGTCATTTAATTTAAAGATCGTATATTAAGTTTGAGATTAATTGCTGAGAGAGTTTAATTATTTATTAATGGAAGATTGGTGATAACTATTTGGGGAAATACTAGCTCGTTTATAACTTAGATTATTTATCGCCTTATTAATTTAGTTGTGTTGGTCCACTCAAAACATAGTTAAGACCAAACTGATTTGCATTATTTTAATTAAGTAGTCGTTCTAGGTTATTTATTTAAAAAAAAAAAAAAAAATTATTCCGTTTGTGCCCAAATGTTTGGGCATGACATTTTGGTATCAGAGCAAGGTTGCCAACACTAGGAACCTTACTCCATTACGTTTCGCTATAAATATTTAATTAATTAAATTATAATTATTTTTATTATATTTATTTTCAAACTAGCTAAAATATTCCTCCTAAAATAGTTATTTATTTCATTTTTTTTTTATTTTCTTAAAAAGGATGCCTCCAACTATGCAACAAACTCACAAACGTGGTAGAGGCCCTTGGTGTGAACGCATGGCACGCGAAGAGGTCAATAGGGGGGAATCGGTTCTGGAAGTGAACCCAGGAGCCCCTCTCGAACGATCAGTTGACCCGAACCGAGACATCTTAGTAGCTCTTCAAAACCTGATTGGCATAGTTCAGGATAGGAAGAACTCAAGAAGCCGTAGAACAATAGAACGGGAATGGAGTAGGAGTCCACCTCCTAATCCCATAGAGAGTCAGGTTGGGCATGAGCCCGAGTCCATTCACCTACCAGCACCACCTCCAGTCGTAGCACCAGTGTATTATGAGAGGGCACGTCGGGATCCAGGGGATCTAATCAGAGAGGTTATGCGTCTTCAGCCACCATCCTTTAGGGGATCTACCGATGGGGTAGAAGTAGAGGCATGGCTTTTAAGCCTAGATAGGTGCTTTGCATTGCGCTCTTATGAGAGCAATCTAAAAGCACGTGCAGCAGTTCACCTATTGCGAGGAACAACCTCCACATGGTGGAGACAGGAAGAATATAAGTATGGCTTAGAGATAGAAACCCTCACTTGGGAGATTTTCACAGAAAGATTTAGGGAGAGGTACTTATCAGTCCTAGGTTCATACACTGATGAACATGGGCTACATTCATAACTCAGTTGAACCGAACTATGGTTTCGAAGAATAACACCTAGGTGGAAAACTTCTGAAATAACAAAGCGAAACATAAGTAAAAGTTCTTTTAAATCAACAGATCAGCATATATCAATTTAAGGAGTTCCAAGGGTCACTAAAAGCCCTGAAATTTGAAACTTGTTAGTCATAATGTTTATGGCTTAAATAAAACCTTATAGGCTGCAAGATCAATTAATTATTTATATGAAGAATTTTTTGGTGTTTAAAAATGGAAATTAGATCATTAGTACTTATAAGGTTACCATTCAATTGGAATCTGATGCAATAATTGCCCTAGTCAAACCAAGCATGAGGAGTAATCCTTCAATAAAATACCTTTAATGATATCTAAGAGAATATCATCCATCAAAGCATATTATTGACATAGAAAGTCAAGAAAGCTAGTTAGACATGAGATGAAGATGCAATAAACAAGGTAATTAAGATTGAGACAGTTCAAGTTAACTTTTGAGCTACGAGAAATTATGGTGGTTCGAGAACCAAGGCCGACATTTGAGGCACCAATGAGGAAGAGTTAATAGGTACTTTAGCGGGTATCATAAAGAAGAATTAACCTATCCTAGTGAATAGGTACCTTAAGCGTGTGGTCATGCTAGGTTGCTTATCAAGAGCATTTGTTAGACAATTTTCGTAACAATGTAGGGAAGCTGGAGTTGTATAACCCTGAAGATAAGGACTAAAATGATGAATGACAACCTCTTTGATAAGTGGACCCTAGTAATAGTATAGATGAATTAAATGAAGAAGGAGACATGAAATTCTTGGGTTAAAACACATAATTGCAATAAACCCTAAGTTCATCCATAGTTATATAATTGGGGAAACAAGCAAAGTAAAGCCACAACTAGTTCCCTTATCGGAAGATAACCTTGGAGAAATTTATATAATGGCAAGGAAAGTAGAGTCGATTTGGGAATCGTACAAAATGCCTATTGGAGTTCAAAGAGTATAGAAGAATCATGGTCTAATAACCTAGGAATGGTTAACTTATATCCGTTCAGAACCTAAGGAGAAAAGTGCAACCCAATCATGACTAGTAGCTAGGTACAAGACATTATGGAACACAATTTAACTACTTGGCACAACCGAAGTATTTTTGTAAACTATGACACTCAAGTGTGAAAGTATGTGGAAACATTAAGAAAGGATGAAACAACATGCAGTTGGAAAAGGGCTTAAGGAAGGATGGCATAGTAGTTTATAATACCTAGGTTTTAAATAGAAATAGTTGGCAGTCTAATTTTCATTTATGAGAACAATAATAGGGAGCCAAGCCATGTGGTTGGCTAAGGAAGAACTTGTATATTGTGGGAGTCTTAAGACATTGGTAATTATTGAACACCCTTATGTTATACCGTAATTGGGTAACTTAACGTTATGTTGATAAGGTGGTTTATCTAGATTGAAGGAAAACGTAAGTTATGGTGTGTCAGAATTGACTAGTAGGTAAATATAAATAAGTAATATGGAAAAAGATAAATCCCTTTTTACCCTATGTTAACAAAAGGGTGGGTGTGGGTCACTTCACGAGTATGCACCCCCCTTGTATTCACAAGTTGCATAAGTTAAGTAGAAAAGAATAAGCCAAATCCTCTGCATTGTTTGAAAATCTATCATGAAATGTGTAGGAATTAGTGTCAAGCAATATTGATCGTACTTGACAAATTTTCCACCCCAAATGGTTCTTAACCATAATGTGTTAGTAAATTTGGCAACATGCTCCTTATTGATGAGAACAAATGCATAATTAGAGGTGAAAATTCTAGGAGCTAGCATAAGGTGCTAAGGAGACAAATGAGGTCCCTAGTAAAATTATATGATTACATTATATGAATCCTAAGTGGTTCTAAGTAAACAAGTGTCAATTTTGTACTGAACTATCAACCGTGAGTGTAAGACACGAAAGTGTCGATGCTTGAGCTACACGTAACATTGAACCAAGGTTTAGCACATTAAGATAAGTGATGGAAGTCCAAGAGGAATGGATGGAGAATGGCAGAGTTGGTGCAATCACCGATTAGAATATAATTATGAATGTTAATAACCCTAAATAGATAGTGGGTTTTATCGAAAAGTGTTGCTTGTAATAGTAAGTACGTGAAGGTTAAAATGGAACATGATCTAAAGTACGATTGCAATCTTTTGCGTATAAGATATTTCATAAATAATAAAGAAATATAGATGATCTAAGAACCTCAAGAGTCTAATAATAACTTCCTAACACACCCAGGACAAGTGATCTTGGGTGATGTGCTGCGGTTACTCCCTATAGTATGGCTAGTATGGTCATCTTGTGTCGAGTTTTGTTTCCACAGTATTTTTGACTTTCTTTGAAAAGTATATTGTGACCTAGGGGCTAGTACTTTCTTTTATATTTTATATTTTTTTATTTTTATTTTTTTGGATGAAAGGACCACTAAATTTATGTTTCTTTATATTGGAGCTATGGCACTTGCCATGTTGCTAGTTTTAATATATTTCGATTGCCGGCATTTTCCTGTTTGATTGGACTTGGCAAAGTAACTTTTATTTTGATCTTTTAAAGTGTCAAGTGGTCATTTTGTTGGTTGCTATAGCTAGCCCTAGAATATGATTTGTGTAATATCTATCATGTTCATTGAACCACTGATAGTGTGTCAAGGGAGAATACCACAAGGGGTGAAATTAGGCACACAAAATAAACAAAGAAGGTTATTACGAAATAAAATAAAGAAAGGAATATCCTCCTAAGTAAAATTAATTGCGAGTAATATAAGAGAGAAAATTTATAACAAAAGATGTGTGATCTAGGCGTAATGAAATTGTGACAGTAATGAAAATTGCAGATTGGTAAAATTGGCATGTGTAAGGAGATGATTATGTGGATGAGATCCAAAATAAGTATTATTAATTTTCATCACTCCCTTAGAATGGGCTTGGTTATATACCTCAATCTTTGGGTTTTGCGAATAGTGTACCCTATGAAACTTAAACCTTGGTGCCTAGAAGTATAAACATTGTAAGCTCTAGTGGTAGAAAACTACCCTATATAAGGGCGGGCATGAAGAACTTGGACTTGATTATTCCTTGATGCCTAAGGATGTTGGAAGAAATCATGCTTCTAGGGTGGTTTACCAAGTATGTAATTAACCCCCTTTATGAGGCACCTTAATGTAAAATAAGTAGATTCATTATGAATAAACTATGATGTCAATTCTCCTTAGTGGCAAGCATGGATGGCAATTGCAGTAGGATAAACATGTTTAGACGAAACCTTAATAAGTATGACACCTAGAAATTAAATAAGTAAATTAATATGTGTAACCTTGATTCGGGAGTTGATGTGTATTATTATTATAAATTGGATGGAGCATTAATGTAATTTGTGGGAAGATAGCTTTTGTGAACACCTACCTGAGATCAAAGAAAAATGTAATAAAAATACTAAGAATTTAACCTTATGAAGATAGTACGCTATTTACAATAATAAGATGGTTTTGGGTATTTCACCCTTCTAGCAGGCAAGAATTGATTTAGAGTAACTTATTGAAATTATGGGAAATGTTATGTCCCTATTTCATATTTTACTCATGCGACTTCTAGGAGTTAGTCGAACTCTAGGGGAGGAGGATGTAGGGCCCCTCCCCAATCAAGCTTTGATTAACATAGTTGACCATGGTTGACCCTATTAATAAATGCTATAATTCAATAGGATGGGCTATGTTAGATAGATAGATTGGTGAGAAAAATAATTGAACCAAGTTATAGAATCATTTCGCCTTGTGGTGTACATTTTGATGTGTTATGAATTTGAAAACCTATATGATTCCATGATTTGGATCACATTGACATATGTTGATGCTTCATTTTATGCTTGCTGATTATGAAACTTTATATGTGGCTAGAATAGAATTACTTTGAAATGGTGAATGCCATTATTGGAATTGCAGGACTTCATTTTGATGATAGAAAAATGATGCTTATTTTATGAATGGTTCAATTTTGAGAATTACGATAATTGCTTATGTGGAATCGAATTTGAATGAATGAGATATTGAATTATTATTGTCAGATGTATGAGTGTTTGATGTGCAATGAAATCTATGTATCTGATTATGTATAATTTTTTATTACTTGGAATTACTAATGTGTTAATTGAGATGCGCAGGAAAATTATCCATGTGACCATGGAATAAATATGGAGAACCAAACCTAGACCAATGTACATTTGTTAAGCCAGGGGTTGTCTATTTGGAGAGACAACACCCCATTTGTAATGTATTTTATTTGTGAAGTAAAATATGCATGTGTGTTAATTTGATTTTATTTAATTGTGTAAACCTACAAGAGACAAATTCCATGTGTGATCTTTTATATTGTATTTTATTGTGTCACTTGACACATGTGATGATTAGTGTCATTGATTTTGACTTGTCTCTTGGAGGGAGTTTTTCTTCTACCAAAGCCATTCAAACAAATGAGTGTGGTCCCAAATTTGCCTTGGGTAGGGAGTCTTGGGAATGGGCAACTCAGGTTTGACCCGCAGGTTAACTTCAGTTGGGTTTCTAAGGGGTTAAATGGACTCCTAGGGTCAGTTTTAGGGCTTTTCCAAAGGTCCAAAGGGTATACCTATGGGTTAGGGGTAGTTTGAAACATGTGACTTCTCCCATGTGACTATTTAGTCACCTCAAAAAGTGGTATTTCCAAGGTGAGCGAAAATTCAACTTAGAAGGTCCCTCTTAGGATAGACAACCTTCCCTTTTTATGTCAAACTCTCTTCCCCATTCTCTCTCACCTTTTCCCTTTCCAGTTTTAGTAATGTGTAAGAGGTTGGGAAGAGCAACCAATGGGAACTCTCACCTCACCCAAGGGGTTGGGAAGTGTGTGAGAGGCCTTCTTAGGCAAGGATTAGGGACTTAGTGAGCAATCACCCACTCTCCATTGTTGGAGATTAGGCAATTTTTGAAATTTAGTGGTAGAATAGAATTTTGGTGAAGGGTTGGTGAAAAGTTTGTGTGGATTTGGGCAGCTCATCCCCAACTAAGTCTAACATACCTATTGGCAGATTAAGGTTGGTTTTACTTCCTTTTGTTTATGATGTTTATGTTGTTTTTGAAAGAAAGAAATGCTTGTATGAAGAGATGTGTATATGTGAAATGGTTGTAGGAGAAAGATGAAAGTTTTCATTCCATGTTCTTTGTTTATGTGTTCTTGTTGTTGGGAGTGTCCAAGACCTCCTACTCTTGGGAGGGTAGGATGGTCTTGGGGTGGAAGAAGCATGACAGCCTTGGGTGAGAGTCTCTCCTTATGGAGAGTGATTCTCAAGGGTGTCCTTTGTGACCCTTGCTGCATAGCCTTGTGTATGCATTTGGGGGTCATAAGGGGAGGAAATATGGCTTTGATGCCTTTGGGGGGCATAAGGTGTGGAGGGGAATTTGTTGTATTTTGTTTTGCCATGAGGTGGCATTGAGTTGTATTGAGCTTGCAATCTCCCCAATGGTACTTGGTCCACTTCCACCCATGGAAAGTTCATCACAAGTTGTGGTGAGAGTGTAGCTTGGGATGGGAAAATGCCTATTGAGTGTTTGCTATTGTTGTTGTGTTGTTTGCTTGTTTGTGACCCATCTAGTACTTGGTTCTCCAAGCTCGGCGGTGGCTTCTAGTAAGCCTAGGCTGGGAGGTGAGCTCTCCATGGTCAAAGTTGTGTTGTTATTGTAGGTTGCTTGGAGTGGAAAAGAAAGAGTAAAGGGAATAGTTGTTGTTTTATGTTGCAGAAAAGTTTAAAGGACAAATGTATTTAATATTGTAGCTTGTAAAGAAAAAGAGAGTCACTGTTTTAGTTATTTCCCAAAAGAAAGAAGTGTATTTATTTTATTCTTATTACTATGGAAAGGAAAATACTTGTTGGGTTTCAAACCTATTGGTATTGTTATTTACCTTGTATTCTAACTTGCTAAAGAGATGTATTTCTCCTATTTTGGTTAGTTTTGCAAAAAGGAAGATGTAATATATTAGCGAGTCATGAAAGCCCTAATCAGTAGTTTATCTGACATTCAGTTTATTGATGTCCAGGATAAAGAAAATCCCAAAGAAGTATGGGATACTCTTGAGAATATCTATGGCAGTGATGAGCATGTGAAACAAGCTAAGAAAGAAAGCCTTAGAGGAAAGTGTGAAGACATGCATCTGGTTGAAGGAGAGACCATTCAACAATATGGAATAAGAATCAAAATTGTTGTTGGAGATATCAAGAGTGCAGGTGGTAAAATGGAAGATTCCACTATTGTTAGCAAAGTTTTGAAATCCTTATTACTGGTCTATGCAATAAGGGTTGCTGCTATTCAGGAGTTGAGGTCAACAGACAAGACTAAGGTGTCCCTAGACTCCATCATTGCAAAGTTGACAGCCTATGAGCTAAATAGCTTTGATGGCAGTGTTCAAAAGACTAAATCAGCCTTTAGAGTATCAGTTGCACCATCTAGAAAAGGCAAAGAAGCTAGTACCAGTGGCAAACTAAGACAGAGCAGAGAAATGGATGATGAGGAGATCCTAATGGTATTTGAATTTTTTCTTGCCAAGAGACTTCCTAAGGGAACCAGTAAATATAGAGGTAAGCTTCCTTTGAAATGCTTCTCTTGTAACTAGATAGGACACATTGTTGTAAACTGTCCTAATGGCGATAGTAAGGACAAACCGGAAAATTTTAAGAAGTTCAAAGGAGGAAACTGGATAAACTATTTTGTAGCAATTGATGAAGGTATCGCTGATGAGGAATCAAAAGATGAAGAAAATGAGGATATTGTGTTTGTAGCAGTCAAGGAAGATGTGTCAGACAAGAAGGCTCTTGTCTCCCACTGTGATAATTCCAATGAGTGGATTATTGACAGTGGCTGTTCTCACCATATGACTGGTGACCGAAGTAAGTTTCTTTCTCTGGAAGAGTATGATGGTGGTGTAGTTCATTTTGGTAATGATGCACCATGTATGGTCAAAGTCAGAGGGTCCATCTCTTTGAATGGAAAGAGTAGTGCTGACAATGTGTATTGGGTAGAAGGTCTAAGGCATAACCTTTTGAGTGTTGCTCAACTAAATAATAATGGACTCATTCTGGAATTCAAAAATGGAGTGTACAAAATCAAAGGAAAGAGTGGTGAATTGATGGCTACCAGTATGCAGACCAAAGGTAACCTATTTCAGCTAAATGCTAATGTCAGTACATGTCTTATGGCTAAGTTTGAAGATAGTCAGATGTGGCATAGGAGACTCTGCCATGTAAACTTTTACAATATTATGAAGGCCAATAAGATCAAGGTAGTTAGAGGATTGCATGTGTTGAGAAAACTAGAAAATCCTTTGTGCAGAGAGTGTCAATTGGGGAAAATGTCTTCCTCAACCTTCAAAGTTAAATCTTTCACTACAGACAATTTACTTGATCTTGTGCATACTGATTTGTGTGGTCCTATGAAAACTATGAGTGTGCAAGGAGACAGGTATTTTATGATTCTTATAGATGATTTCTCAAGAATGATGTGGGTCACATTCCTGAAGGACAAGTCTAAAGCCTTTAGAAAGTTCAAAGCTTTCAGAGCACTAGTAGAGAAGGAAAGTGGTAGAAGAATCAAACGTCTTAGAACTTATCAAGGAGGAGAATTCACTTCTGGTGAATTCAAAAAATATTGTGAAGAGAATGACATCAAGAGGCAACTATCTGCCCCCCAAACTCCATAGCAGAATCACTTAGCTAAGAGGAACAACTAGACAGTGGTTGAAGCAGCTAGAACTATGTTGATCCAAGGAAAGGTTGCTCACACCTTTTGGAGAGAAGCGGTGAGCACTGTAGTCTACACAATGAACCGGGTACTCATTAAGAAAGGAAAGGATAAGACTCCTTATGAGTATTGGATCGGTAAGACACCAGTGGTAAGCTACTTCAGAGTGTTTAGTAGTAAATGTTATATCAAGAGGAGTGAACATCAAAGCAAGTTTGATGCTAAATGTGATGAGGGAATATTCCTAGGGTATTCCACAAAGAGCAAAGCTCTCAAATGTTTCAACATTAGGACTCAGAGAATTGTTGAAAGAATCAATGTTAGGGTTGATGAAAACTCTGAGAAACCTGAGGAAAATGGTAGAGATCATGTAGGAGATGAACCAGTAGTAACCTTCTAGGAATGGGTTGCAAATCAGCCCAATACCAGTAATTGTGCTCCTACACCGGTGGATGCTGATGCTGATAAAGATGAGGATGAAAAAGAAATGCAAGATGAATATGTTAAGAATATACCTAGGTATGTAAAACTCAATCATGATCCAAAGTAGATCATAGAAGACAAAGATGCAGAAATTCTTACAAGATGAAAGGTCAGAGAAAAATCATGTATGATCTCTAAATTTGAGCCTAAATAATTCATAGAGGCGCATAAAGATGAAGACTAGATCAAGGCAATGGAAGAAGAACTTGACCAGATAGAGAAGAATGGTACATGGTCTTTGGTACCCAGACCAGAGCATAAAAATGTCATTGGAACCAAATGGGTCTTCAAAAATAAACTGAATGAGGATGGCACGGTGGTAAGGAACAAAGCCAGACTAGTATGTAAAGGATATGCCCAAGAAGAAGGAGAAGACTATGGAGAAACCTTTGCTCCAGTAGCAAGATTGGAAGGAGTTCGTATGCTCCTTGCATATGCAGCTTTTAAAGGATTCAAGGTATACCAAATGGATGTAAAATCTACATTTCTAAATGGAATACTTGAAGAGGAGGTGTATATAGAGAAACCGGATGGGTTTGCCCTATCAAAAGATAGTGACATGGTGTGTAGGATACATAAAGCCTTGTATGGAGTGCAACAGGCACCTAGAGCATGGTATGAATGCTTGCACTCCCACCTTGTGAAGATTGGATTTGAAAGAACAAGTGAAGATAGCAATATCTACTTAAAATCAGAAGGAGATCGAATTTTGATCTATGAAGTATTTGTTGATGACATAATCTTTGGTGGAAATGACAAGATGAGTCATGACTTTGCAGATGAGATGAAAAAGGAGTTTGAGATGTCACTCATAGGGGAGATTAAGTTCTTTATTGGACTACAGATTCAACAAATGAAAGATGGAATCTTTATTACTCAGTTCAAGTATGTCAAAGAGGTGTTGAAGAACTTTGGCATAGAAGACAGCAAACCAGTTGGTACACCAATGGTGACCGGTTGTAAACTATCAAAAGAGGATGACTCAGCATTGGTAAATGAGAAGGAATACTGATCAATGATTGGTAAGTTGCATTATGTAGTGCATAGCAGACCGAACATTGCACATGCAGTGGGTATTACTGCTTGGTTTTAGCAAAGCCCAAGAGAATCCCACTTGGTAGCAATCAAGTGGATTCTTAGCTATCTAAAGGGAACTATTGACTATGGATTATGGCATACATACAATGATGATTTCAATCTGAAAGTGTTCACAGATGCTGATTGGGCTGGTAATGTGGATGACCATAAGAGCACAACCGGTGGTGCATTCTTTCTTGGTGGTAGAATGGTCTCATGGATGAGTAAAAAGCGGAGTTGTATCTCTCAGTCTATAGCAGAAGTAGAGTATGTTGCAGCTTTTATGAACTGCACCCAGACTATTTGGATGAAGCATGTATTGAATGGCTTCAAAGTTCCTGTATCTAAACTGGTAAGTATATTTTGTGACAATACAAGTGAAATTAACATTTCCAAGAATCCACTTTTACATGCTAGAACCAAGCGCTTTTAACTCAAGTATCATTTCTTGAGGGAAAAGGTTAAGAACAAAGAGGTGGTATTGGAACATGTTTCTAGTAAGGAGCAGTTAGTAGACATATTCACCAAGCCTCTACTGAAGGCTACTTTTACCTATCTGAGAGGTGAATTAGGGGTGTTGCCCCTTCAAGAGGTAATCTAAAGGTTTGTGCTCCACATCAGTCAGATCTTACTTTGCTATATATTTTCAGGATTGATGTGTTGAAGGATGCTACTCCTCAGGGGGAGTAGCATAGTGGAATAGGGAAGCTTGTGCCTCCACTTTGGCATTGTTGTCAAAGGGGGAGAAGATGTGAAGTGGAAAAGATATCTGCAGTATTAAGGAGAAGATGCGATGCAGAAAGAGAGATATCTTTGTATATTGTCATCAATGCCAAAGGGGGAGATTGTTGGCATATGTGCAGAATATGTTGACATGATGATATTGAGTTGTCATTGATGTCAATATGCTAAAAGAATGAACCGGTAATATACTCAAGAGAGAACCAGTAATATGTTGAAAGAGAACCAGTAACATGATGAAGAGTGAATAGGTTTATTGAAGTTAAGAAACTAGCAAAGTGAACTAGTATAATGATGAGAACCGATATATGTGCTAAAGGTGAAGCAGTTTCATATGGTATGACTACCAGTTGGTAGTCTCAGCATTACAGTTTCTAGTTGAAGTGTTTTGAGCCTATGTGATTCAACCGATGGCATTGTGTGTGTAGCGTCCTAAAATTGCGACACTTGCAATTTCAACTACATTTTGGTCTTCAGGATGGCGATGCAACACGCAACCTGAATGGAGACCCCGAAACTTGCTCATGATACTGAAAACTGCATTTTCTTGCACCCTGGCCTGAACCTCCTTTGCACCCTATTGTCCCGGGAGGTGGGACCAGAGTGCCCAACGCCCTGGTCCCTGGGTCCTATTTTGGGCCCGGTCTCTTTTGGACTTCAGGTCTTTATGTTTGCAAAATTGGAAAATTATCTTTCCTGGTCGGCCTAAGGTCAGGAAAATTAGTCTATTAACCCTAATTGACAAGTATATAAACTACATTTTCCTCTTTCATTCGATATGATGGAAAAATGCGAAAACGATATTCAAGCATTCAAGCATTCAAGCATTCCTTCAAGCAATTGAGCATTCTAAGTCTCCATTCAAGGCTAAGTGTTGCATTCAAGACAAGGATTCAACCATTGAAGAGAAGATCACTTACTACATACAACATACAACATACAACAAACAACAACATCTATACCTTCGCACATAAGGATACAAACATCCTTACAACAAGGTATTAGCACTTGTTTTACATTACATACATTTACATTTACAACAATTTCTCATTTCTTGGTTAATTCCAAAACCGAGGTTTGACCTAAAGGCAAACCCCTAATCCCTAACCCCCCAATCATCTTCGCTTTTCTGTGTGTAGGTTGCAGGTACGCGGCTGAAATTGAAGATCTGGAATCCTTGTGCAGAGATCAACAGATCCCCCTTCGTTTTGTAGATTTTTCGGAGGACCGTGTGCACGCCGGGCGCCATCGTCCTGACAACTTTTGCTCAAATTTGTAGGTGTAAAGCGGAAAATCACGATCGAACCCTAGTTGCTCTCCCCTCTTCCAACTCCAAGGAGAGAGAAGGGAGATTCACTAGGGTTGATGGTTTTCACTTAGGGGAGAGACTTTACATTCAAAAGAGGGGTTGAAACCCACAAGATGCAATCCCACACAATGCAAGATTGGATGCTAAATGCGTTTCAAGGGTTAAGACAGCAAGGCTACCCTCTTTTGTAAAGAATGTGCATAGAGGAATTAAGCTAGGAATGCATAGAAAGTGAGAAAGATTCGCTTATAAACTGAGATAGGGATATAGTATGAAGCTACGGACCTGGAATTAGCAGTAAAATGTCGATACGGTGCTGTCCTGCAAATTTGAGCAAAAGTTGTCAGGATGATGGCGCCCGGCGCCACGGTCCTCCAAAAAATCCGTGAAATGAAGGGGGATCTGTTCGTTTCTGCACAAGGATTCCAGATCTTCAATTTCAGCTGCGTACCTGCGACCTACACACAGAAAAGTGAAGACGATTGGGGGGTTAGGGATTAGGGGTTTGCCTTTAGGTCAAACCCCGGTTTTGGAATTAACCAAGAAATGAGCAAGAGCTGTAAATGTAAATGACTGTAAAATAAGTACTAATACCTTGTTCTAAGGATGTTTGCATCCTTATGTGCGAAGGTTTAGATGTTGTATGTTGTATGTTGTAGTAGTATGTGATCTCCTCTTCAATGGTTGAATCCTTGTCTTGAATGCAACACTTAGCCTTGAATGGAGACTTGAAATGATTAATTGCTTGAAGGAATGCTTGAATGCTTGAATGCTTGAGTATAGTTTTTACGCCTTTTCCATCATGTCGAATGAAAGAGGAAAATGTAGTTTATATACTTGTCAATTAGGGCTGATAGACTGATTTTCCCGACCTTAGGCTGACCAGGAAATGATAATTTCCAAATTGCAAACAAAAAGACCCGAGACCCCTTAGGAGACCGGGCCCAAAATAGGACCCAGGGACCAGGGCGCTGGGCGCCATGGTCTTGGGGACCAGGGCGCTGGGCGCCATGGTCTTGGGGACCAGGGCGCTGGGCGCCCTGGTCCTGAAGGACCAAGGCGCTGGGCGCTCTGGTCCCACCTCCAGGGACAGCAGGGTGCAAGGAGGTTCAGGCCAGGGTGCTTGAAAAATGCAGTTTTCAGTATCATAATCAGGTTTCAGGGTCTTCATTCAGGTTGCATGTTGCGTTGCCATCGTGAAGACCAAAATGCAATCGAAATTGCAAGTGTCGCAATTTTAGGACGCTACATTTAGCCCCCACTTTAGCGGGAGTATGTATGCTCATACTTCCGGTAAAGTACAAGGAAACAACATTGAAAGACTTTCACCACGTCAAGGAGGCAAGACACACCAAGCCCCCAGTGGACTAAGGATCTTACAACTTCGATTGACAAAGTAAAAGGGAAGATCACGAGGGAGAACCATGACTGTCAGTAGTAAGGTTCCCTCACTATGAGTCATGCAAGAAAGATATCAAAAATTCTCAAGGCAAGGTTAAATTTGCCAAGAAATTCTCAAGTATCTTGAAAAGATATGAACAGGATGTATGCCCCCCTACGTTAAAGTGATCGCACATGCCTCACCAGGGGTGATTGTTTTAACGTAGTGATACACATAAGAAATGAGAAAGGAAAGGAGCACGTTATCGCAAGGATTTAGCCCCCAAGTGTAAGATAAACCCAAGGATAATAGACACAAAACACAAAGCACGAGGTGACTTTGCTTTCCTCGGGGTCAGTATGCTGTATAATAATTCATGTATATATATCATATGTATGTATGCATAATTGTTCTTCATTCCCCAATCAAGGAAGGTCACCTAGAAGAAGGGAACACATGTGTCTTTTGAGTCAACATGAGAGAGACCAAAAGAGATCTCAATGCTTTGCATCGTCCTCAAGTAGACAACACTAAGGACAACAAATAGAAGAATGAGAATAACATATAGAAGAAGTAACACAAGAGAGGAGAGAATCTGCTATGCTAATGTAACTAGTCTAGCACGTCATCTACCCCCCGATCTTGCTGATCAATGTTTCGGGAAGGCAGGGAACACGCTAGAGGAGGAACATTCAACACAGCAGATGGAGCTATCACAAGATCCAAACAAGGGCTATGTTCATGTTCCAAGCCACATTGTTCTTGTCTAGGAGCTAGGATAAGTGCTTTAGAAAATTCATTAGATAAATGGTTATCACTATCAACAAGTTCATATTCACTATCAGAAGCAAGAGGAGTAACATTTTCATCATGAATAACATTTTCATCTATAGCATCATCAAGATTTATAAAAATAGGGTCTTTAATTTGCACAGGATCAAGACCATCATGCATCTTATGTTTTGGAGATTTCGGCTCAATCGTCGGCTGAGGAGAAAATGGAATAATGCTTGTTGAAGGTGTTTTTGGAGATTGCAAAGTTTGAGAAGCAGCTGCTTGAGCTCTAAGATGACGCTTTCGTCGGCGTTCACGTGCAGAACGATTTCGTCTAGTCTTAGTAGGAAGTGAAGAAGATTGAGGAGGAGGAATTTTCTCATCCTTATCACTTGGGTGTTTAGGTTGTCGTCTCTTAGGCTGGACAATAGGAGAAGAGGAAGGTCTCTTCTCTCTATAAAAAGAAGGAGGAGGAACTGCTCCATATAAGGGAGGAATATTTGGTTTAGGAAGGAGACCAAGTCCATCATGACGAGGAGGGATAGGTCTACTTTTAGGAAGTTTATTAGATATAGACATAGTCACATCCATAGGGATGGGTTGGGAATCTTCTTGAGGAAAGACATTAGTTTTATCTTTCAAAGGAAGAACTTCCTTCTCAAGAATGATAGGAATGTCAAGTTTAGGTGTTCTAGGTTCACTTAGAGATAGGATCATATCTGTTTTCCACTTTTGATAAGATTTGAAAAGATGATCACTTCGCGGAGGAAGAGATTGGAATTGTTTAGGCCAAAAGTAATCAAGAGGAACGCTAGAAGTTCTTTCAGCTGGTTAAAGAGACTATGATTGATAGTAACAACTTCACCATTATGGGGAAATTTCAAACACTTATGAATAGGAGAAGCAATAGCTTTCATGGAAGATAGCCAAGGATAGCCAAGCTTCACACAAAATTGTTCGGAAGATGGAATAATAGAAAAGTTCACATCAAGGGATTTGTTATGGACCTCAATAGGCAATGTAATAGAACCAATTGCAGGAGAAGAAAATGCATCAAATAGTTTCACAATCACATCTATTTTGTCATAGATCACTTGATTCAATTGCAAAGTAAAAAGAAATTCTTCAGTAATAACATTAACCATGCATGAAGGATCAATAAGCACTCCATGGCAAGGTGTATCCTTAACTTTTGCAACTATGTATAAAGGACCATCAGGTGCCCTAATAGTTTCACTGGAATCAAATGTGATGGAAGGTTCTTTAGGGTTTTCTTGCTGCTCTACGAAGTTAATCACATTCGGAGCCATAGACACAAGACCATCAGATGAAAAAGAGGAATCATTAGTCTCAATCGCATTAGAGGTATGAGAAGGTAATGGATCACTGAAAATCTGATTATTTTGGTTAGGAGGAGCTACAGATGTATTGCCTTTATCATTCACTCCAGAAACAGAAATAGTATTATTATCAATCAAATCTTGAATTTTACCCTTTAAAGAAAAACATTTTTCAGTATCATGCCCAGGCTGACGATGAAAGTGACAAAAAGATTTGTTATCAAAATAAGGTGAAGTAATCTTTACAGGATCAATTTGCCTTATAGGAGGAAGAGTAAGCAGATTTTGTTCCAATAACTTATTCATAATACTATGCAATGATTCATTCAAAGGAGTATACTTTCTTTCTTTCTTGAAAAATTTAGAAATAGGAGGCACACCTAATGCTACATTCACATTGTTGTTGATGATGTTTTCATTGAATTTGATGGCATCTCTATTCGGTTTAAACTTCCCAAATGGTTGTTGATTGCTATCACCCTTATCACTCGGAGCCATAGGATGTGATTGTTCCATTTGACTCACAGTCAGTTGATAATTGTGAAGAGTGGCACACAACTGTTGGAAAGAAGTAAACTCAGAAAACAGAAGTTTGTCTCGAATATCTTTTTGTAAATTAGAAATAAAGATTCTTTGAATATCATTGTCTCGAATTTCAGTGCTTTATTCAAATTCTTGCATTTTGTGACTTTTGAAATTAAGTGCTTAATTACAACAACTTTGATTTCCGCTTTCAAAATTGAATTTTGCGTGAAATTGAGTCAACTTTTGAATTTCAAAACTTGCATTGCTTTTGGCATTCCCTCTAAAATCATAAAATTCAAAATTTCAGTTTCCCTCTCTTTTTCAAAATTCAAATTTTGCATTTTTCGACAATCTGGGTAGGGTTCAATTTTGAGATTGCAACTTTAATTTGGCCTATCTACAGATCGTAAAACCACTCAATTTTTTCAGATTGGCTTTAAAATCATCATACCTTTCATTCCTGTAAATTTTGAAAAAAGTTGCAAGGACCGTGTTGCACTCCGAGCGCCACGGTCCTGGACATTTTTTCCAAAATTTCGGGAGGCTGTCGTGATTGCATTTAACAGCTTAAATCTAGAAGATTGGTTGATTTTACTGAAAATTGCTACCTCTAAAATCAAAACTTTCTCTCTCTCTCTAGTGCATGAGTTTTACAACAATAAGCCCTACTTACACTATTCCTGTTAGACGAAGCCGTAGAATTAAGTCTTTCCGAGGTTTAATTACTGAGGAGATGGAACCTAATTTGAATAGCCTTTTAAACAAGGACATGGGTAATTCCTCTAATAAAGATATTCGAGACAATGATATTCAAAGAATCTTTATTTCTAATTTACAAAAAGATATTCGAGACAAACTTCTATTTTCTGAGTTTACTTCTTTCCAACAGTTGTGTGCCACTCTTCACAATTATCAACTGACTGTGAGTCAAATGGAACAATCACATCCTATGGCTCCGAGTGATAAGGGTGATAGCAATCAACAACCATTTGGGAAGTTTAAACCGAATAGAGATGCCATCAAATTCAATGAAAACATCATCAACAACAATGTGAATGCAGCATTAGGTGTGCCTCCTATTTCTAAATTTTTCAAGAAAGAAAGAAAGTATACTCCTTTGAATGAATCATTGCATAGTATTATGAATAAGTTATTGGAACAAAATCTGCTTACTCTTCCTCCTATAAGGCAAATTGATCCTGTAAAGATTACTTCACCTTATTTTGATAACAAAGCTTTTTGTCACTTTCATCGTCAGCCTGGGCATGATACTGAAAAATGTTTTTCTTTAAAGGGTAAAATTCAAGATTTGATTGATAATAATACTATTTCTATTTCTGGAGTGAATGATAAAGGCAATACATCTGTAGCTCCTCCTAACCAAAATATTCAGATTTTCAGTGATCCATTACCTTCTCATACCTCTAATGCAATTGAGACTAATGATTCCTCTTTTTCATCTGATGGTCTTGTGTCTATGGCTCCGAATGTGATTAACTTCGTAGAGCAGCAAGAAAACCCTAAAGAACCTTCCATCACATTTGATTCCAGTGAAACTATTAGGGCACCTGATGGTCCTTTATACATAGTTGCAAAAGTTAAGGATACACCTTGCCATGGAGTGCTTATTGATCCTTCATGCATGGTTAATGTTATTACTGAAGAATTTCTTTTTACTTTGCAATTGAATCAAGTGATCTATGACAAAACAGATGTGATTGTGAAACTATTTGATGCATTTTCTTCTCCTGCAATTGGTTCTATTACATTACCTATTGAGGTCCGTAACAAATCCCTTGATGTGGACTTTGCTATTATTCCATCTTCCGAACAATTTCGTGTGAAGCTTGGCTATCCTTGGCTATCTTCCATGAAAGCTATTGCTTCTCCTATCCACAAGTGTTTGAAATTTCCCCATAATGGTGAAGTTGTTACTGTCAATCATAGTCTCTTTAAACCAGCTGAAAGAACCTCTAGTGTTCCTATTGATTATTTTTGGCCTAAACAATTCCAATCTCTTCCTCCGCGAAGTGATCATCTTTTTAAATCTTATCAAAAGTGGAAAACAGATATGATCCTATCTCTAAGTGAACCTAGAACACCCAAACTTGACATTCCTATCATTCTTGAGAAGGAAGTTCTTCCTTTGAAAGATAAAACCAATGTCTTTCCTCAAGAAGATTCCCAACCCATTCCTATGGATGTGACTATGCCTATGATTAATAAACTTCCTAAAAGAAAACCTATCCCTCCTCGTCATGATGGACTTGGTCTCCTTCCTAAACCAAAAATTCCTCCTTTATATGGAGCAATTCCTCCTCCTTCCTTTTATAGAGAGAAGAGACCTTCCTCTTCTCCTATTGTTGAACCTAAGAGACCACAACCTAAACACCCAAGTGATAAGGATGAGAACATTCCTCCTCCTCAATCTTCTCAACTTCCTACTAAGACTAGACGAAATCGTTCGGCACGTGAACGCCGATGAAAGCGTCGTCTTAGAGCTCAGGCAGCTGCTTTTCAAACTTTGCAATCTCCAAAAACACCTTCAACAAGCATTATTCCATTTTCTCCTCAGCTGATGATTGAGCCGAAATCTCCTAAACATAAGATGCATGATGGTCTTGATCTTGTGCGAGTTAAAGATCCTATTTTTATAAATCTTGATGATGATATAGATGAAAATGTTATTCATGATGCAAATGTTACTCCTGTTCATTCTGATAGTGAATATGAACTTGTTGATGTTGATAACCATTTATCTAATGAATTTTCTAAAGCACTTATCCTAGCTCCTAGACAAGAACAATGTGGCTTGGAACATGAACATAGCCCTTGTTTGGATCTTGTGATAGCTCCATCTGCTGTGTTGGATGTTCCTCCTCTAGCGTGTTCCCTACCTTCCCAAAACATTGATCAGCAAGATCAGGGGGTAGATGACATGCTAGACTAGTTTCATTAGCATAGCAGATTCTCTCCTCCTCTCTTTTGTTACTTCTTCTATATGTTATTCTCATTCTTCTATTTGTTGTCCTTAGTGTTGTCTACTTGAGGATGATGCAAAGCATTGAGATCTCTCGATCTCTCTCATGTTGACTCAAAAGACACATGTGTTCTCTTCTTCTAGGTGACCTTCCTTGATTGGGGAATGAAGAACAATTATGCATACATACATATGATATACATGAATTATCATACAGCATACTGACCCCGAGGAAAGAAAAGTCACCTTGTGCTTTGTGTTTTGTGTCTATTATCCTTGGGCTTATCTCACACTTGGGGGCTGAATCCTTGTGATAACGTACTCCTTTCCTTTCTCATTCTTATATGTATCACTACCTTAAAGCAATCACCCCCGGTGAGGCGTGTACGATTGCTTTAATGTAGGGGGGCATACATCCCATTCATATCTTTTCAAGATACTTGAAAATTTCTTGACAAAGTTAGCTTTGCCTTGAAAATTTTTGATATCTTTCTTGCATGACTCATAGTGAGGGAACCTTACTACTGACAGTCATGGTTCTCCCTCGTGATCTTCCCTTTTACTTTGTCAATCGAAGTCGTAAGATCCTTAGTCCACTGGGGGCTTGGTGTATCTTGCCTCCTTGACGTGGTGAAAGTCTTTCAATGTTGTTTCCTTGTACTTTACCGGAAGTATGAGCATACATACTCCCGCTAAAGTGGGGGCTAAATGTAGCGTCCTAAAATTGCGACACTTGCAATTTCAACTGCATTTCGGCCTTCACGATGGCGACGCAACACGCAACCTGAATGGAGACCCCGAAACTTGCTCATGACACTGAAAACTGCATTTTCTTGCACCCTGGCCTGAACCTCCTTTGCACCCTGCTGTCCCGGGAGGTGGGACTAGAGTGCCCAGCACCCTGGTCCTTCAGGACCAGGGCGCCCAACACCCTGGTCCCCCAGGACCATGGCGCCCAGCGCCCTAGTCCCTAGGTCTTATTTTGGGCCCGGTCTCTTTTGGACTTCGGGTCTTTATGTTTGCAAAATTGGACAATTATCTTTCCTGGTCGGCCTAAGGTTGGGAAAATCAGTCTATTAACCCTAATTGACAAGTATATAAACTACATTTTCCTCTTTCATTCGATATGATGGAAAAAGGCAAAAACGATATTCAAGCATTCAAGCATTCAAGCATTCCTTCAAGCAATTGAGCATTCTAAGTCTCCATTCAAGGCTAAGTGTTGCATTCAAGACAAGGATTCAACCATTGAAGAGGAGATCACTTACTACATACAACATACAACATACAACAAACAACAACATCTATACCTTCGCACATAAGGATACAAACATCCTTACAACAAGGTATTAGTACTTGTTTTACATTACATACATTTACATTTACAGCAATTTCTCATTTCTTGGTTAATTCCAAAACCGGGGTTTGACCTAAAGGAAAACCCCTAATCCCTAACCCCCCAATCGTCTTCGCTTTTCTATGTGTAGGTTGCAGGTACACGGCTGAAATTGAAGATCTGGAATCCTTGTGCAGAGACGAACAGATCCCCCTTCATTTCGCAGATTTTTCGAAGGACCGTGTGCATGCCGGGCGCCATCGTCCTGACAAATTTTGCTCAAATTTGTAGGACAGTTCCGTATCGACATTTTACTGCTAATTCTAGGTCCGCAGCTTCATCCTATATCCCTATCTCAGTTTATAAGTGAATCTTTGTCACTTTCTATGCATTCCTAGCTTAATTCTTCTATCGACATTCTTTACAAAAGAGGGTAGCCTTGCTGTCTTAACCCTTGAAACGCATTTAGCATCCAATCTTGCATTGTGTGAGATTGGATCTTGTGGGTTTCGACCCCTCTTTTGAATGTAAAGTCTCTCCCCTAAGTGAAAACCATCAACCCTAGTGAATCTCCCTTCTCTCTCCTTGGAGTTGGAAGAGGGGAGAGCGACTAGGGTTCGATCATGATTTTCCACTTTACAGTGTGATGAGTTAGCATTGTAATGGAGATCAGATCATGTTGCCACATTAGCCTCATGTATGTGAAGGATCTTGCATGAAGGAGATTGATCCTATCTACCTCAGGAATGTGCAAAGTCTCTGCAAATAGTGGAGAACGCATGATGGGTTATCACCTCCAAGAAGCAGTGAAGAATGAATGATGGAGAATGTCTTGAGATCTATTCAAGACCGTTGTATTCAAATGAAAAGTGTTCAATGGTCAGGATTGAACCGACTGAATTGCTCAACCTAAATGTTTAGGGTTAAGGGTTTATGTTACCAACCTATTTGTTTCTTATAAGGTCAATGTTGTGTTTCATGTTGAAGTTATTGGCAAATGTTGTGTGTGTATCTAAGTGCAAAGATACATGTTTTTTGCCAGACTAGATAAGAGGGTTGATACCTACAGAGTGTGTATGCAGAAGAAAGGAACTAAAGCGGGTCTGCATTGGCATTAAGTGCTATTACCAGATCATTGTAATACCTGTTGATCTCTAATCACTTCAATAGTTGGAAAATCTCTTAACAGGGTAGCTTTAACTAGCTTGCTATAAATCCTTTAACAGGGTGACTCAAAGCCATTGAGTTCATAAAATCCTCTAACAAGGTAACCCTTAACAAGCTTTAACACTTAACCAGGTATTCTAGCCATCCCTTAATCGGGTGATCCCTAACAGGATCAGTTTCTAACAGAACCTGTTGTAACAGTCTTTAACCGCACTAGGCTTCTAACAGAGCGGACTTCTAAAGAGTTCAAAAAGAGATTGTGGGTATTCATCCCCACCGTGGTTTTTCCTAGTTGGGTTTCCACATGAAAAATATGTGTGTCATATGTGATGTCTTTTTCATGTGATGCTTTGTTGTTTTCTGTCAAGCGGTGAATCATGTTAATCTAGCAAGTTATTATATTTTTGTTGATAGATTACCTATCTATGCACAAGGATAATGCGGAAATGAGGGTGTAGGTTGTGTGGTAAGATAAGTGTTTCTAGTTTATATTTTTCACAGTCTCATTGTGCTTAATCATTAGTAATTTGGTTTATGACCGGTGTTAGTGATTGGCAATCAAGTTCACTATTTGCAGTCAAACCGGTTCAGGAAAAGTTTTTGTACCTGTATTGATTCACCCCTCCCCTCTCAATACTGGTTTGGTACTCACTGTTCATCATTGTGTTATCACCATCCATATCCATCCACTCAATCCATTTGTATCCTATGCAAACAATATCTCCCTTCATTCATCCATCCTTTTACCAAATCGTTGATTCTCCCTTGTCATTGTTTCTAGTCCATCTATCCTATATCCACCGATCCACCCCATCCTATCCAATTATATTTTTTAATCCAATCATATTCTCCATCTCTTCCAATTCAATCATTAATCCCATCCCCAATCCAATCCTACTCAATCATCCATTCCCCTTTTCATCCTATCTAATCATTTATCCTTCTTCCATCTTATCCAATCCATCAAACTGAGTTTTTCCCATCTACGTGAGATTACATTGATTTGCACATAATCCAATCACCCATCCATATTGTGCTAATCAAATCCATTCAACAATCCTCTCATCTGCAGACCTTGCACATCCAACTTGCCTTTTGCCAATCATCAACTTATATCCAAATCCATCACTTCTCTATCGAGATGCATCCTTCCCTAGTTTGACAGTTTATCCAAATCCATCACCTGCCCATCAAGATGCATCCTTCCCTAGTATAACAGTTTATCCAAATCCATGTCCTACTCTTGGCAAGAGATGTCAGTTGGTAACAAGCATGTTGTTTGCATGGTTGATCTTTCTGCTTTGATTTTTATCTTGTGTCTCGGGACTATACTTGCTCATGGTTGCCTTGATCATCCTATATCTTGGTATGTCTTGGCTTGGGTATAATGCGGCATCATCTTTGCAGTATGGCATATTTGAGGGTCTTTCTTGTATGAACCTACAACCTTGTATCAATGTTTCTCAATGCTTACATGGTTGTGTGCAAGAGATTCTTGTTTGTCTGAGCATCACTCCATGCCTCAAATCTTCATATCATCCTAGCTCTTATAATCAGTGGTGTAGACTATCCATTATTGGAGTTGAGGAAAAATCAACTCTACAGCTCCCAAAGATCACCTGCATGCAAACCTGTCATAGAAGGAGAGAAACAAAAAAGCTATGGAGGCTAGAATTTAGAGACTCAGAAAAGAGGAGTCATATTGATTGTGCAACAAGAATGCAATTCAATAATTACAATTGTTATGAAAATACAAAGAGAGAATCCTTATAAAAGGATACTCAAAACCCTAAAGAATTATAAGATTCCTACGTTTAGCTTAAGTATAGAGTATAATAGACTAATAATTAAATAAATAGTCATTAGCTAATAAAAGATTATATAACACCCCCCCTTAATATGAACTTAGGGAGTAGCTAAAACACAACTAAAGACTAAAAAAGCATGTAAGAAATGCAGGAAAGCAACAATGGGTCCTGACAACTAGGCCTGATGAGGTACCCAAGTACAATAAAATCTCTATAAAGTAGAGAAAAAGGAGAAAACCCTGTGGGAACAAAAATTCTCTCCAAAAAGAGATGAAAGCTCAAGTGAAGGACTAAGAGGCCTCCAAACAAGAGTGTTCTATAAGATAGGAACAAAAAAGAAGAGAATGGAGAACACCACTGAAGCATGAAATAGATGCAAACACTGTCGGAGAGTAACTACTGATCTAAAGAACCTCCACTAAAATAGAACATGACCAGGAAGAGAAGACTATAATCATCATGAGTGCCCTCAAATGAAACTACTCGAATTAGATGGCAAAAAAAGGCAAACAACTAAACTTGAAGATACAGATGTCATGAAACACCAATGCTTGAAGAGTTGATAAATAGAACCAAGGAAGCATTAGAAAAACATGACAAACCTCCCCATAATGCTGAAAAGGGAGAGGGACAGGTACACTGAAAAGAATGACTAACAAGAACTACATGACGAAGAACCCAGAACAAGGTGCAAAGAAAGTACATAGTGTCATGGAAAGAACACTCACTTGACACACATCATGACACTAATGTCGTGGAAGGAACACTCACTTGACAAAGGTAGATGGCAAACAAAAGGTAAACATCAACCCCCCCATGTCACTTTATGAGTAGTGCATGTACAATAAGGCACAAGATGTGCACGATCCCAAGTATACAATGCATGGTGGCTCTTTATCTCAATGTGTTTGCAGAAATAAAATGCTACAATGATCAGAAGAGATAGAAGACTAGAAATAAAAAGCCAAAGATGAGACATCCTACTTAAAGAAATAGATCCTAGGACCTGAAACATCCAAGATATTCACCAAAGTGCTGAAAAGAAAAAAATTGAATAAAATATACCTCGAGTAGAATCTGGAAAGAAAAATCATATGAATGCAAAGTATACATAACAAGCTTTCCAACAATATATAGTCTTTGAAAAACAGAATTCGGATGCTCAAATGATGTCTCTCGGAGTGCAAAACAGAACCTATGGCTTTGACAGCAAAAAACCCCATCAAAAAAATTAAAAATAAAAATTTAAACCTCCAGATCTAAATAGAGCTCGGAAAGAGCTTTCTGATGATTTAATATTTGTCGAAAAACATCTCCGTATGACCAAGTTACGACCAAAAGACCAAAACCCCTCTTTTAGGGCATTAATAATTTTATTTTTTGATGAAAATTTTCTGATGCATTTGCAGGTACAGCCGTACAGATTTTTATGCCTCAAAAAACATGTCAATAAAAATTCATGGCACACATGCCCTTGTCACCAAAATAGGTCAAATTATATATCAAAATTTGTGGAATCGACCTCCTAAATCCAACCATGATGTCCTTTTGCAACCAAAATGTACCAAAAAATCAGCTACCCCCAGATATGAAAAAAAGCAATTGCACAAACCCTCGAATACATAGATCTGAAGAACAAGGCCCAAAATCTCTCATGAAGAGAACATGGGCATACAAATTTGGAGCTCTGATACCATAAAGAAGTTTAGAAAATACAACTTCTGAGATCCCAAGAGCACCTCTAGAGAAAATCTTCTAAAAATAACCAGGAACAAGCAATAACAAATGTAGGCTCTGATACCATATTGGAGTTTAGGAAAAATCAACTCTACAGCTCCCAAAGATCACCTGCATGCAATCCTATCATAGAAGGAGAGAAACAAAAAAGCTATGGAGGCTAGAATTCAGAGACCTAGAAAAGAGGAGTCATATTGATTGTGCAACAAGAATTCAATTCAATAATTACAATTGTTATGAAAATACAAAGAGAGAATCCTTATAAAAAGATACTCGAAACCCTAAAGGTGAAAACCCTAAAGAATTATAAGATTCCTAAGTTTAGCTTAAGCATAGAGTATAATAGACTAATAATTAAATAAATAATTATTAGCTAATAAAAGATTACTCTAACATTCATGGCAATATCAAACCTAGGTTTTCTCTCTATATTTTCTCAACTAGAAATCCTATCCATTTATCATTTCTTTATCAAAACTCCAATCCATCCATTCCTCTTTCCCTATTTATCACTCTAATTCTTTTATCACCTCATCTTCTCATCCATTTCAAGAGTACATCCATGTTCTTCGAACCCGCATGTCCTCTTGAGGGGGCATACAACTCCTTCCTCGTCATCATTCTTCCTCATCTTATGACTGGGGCATCATGCTACTAGTCCTTATCCTTTTCTTCCACCATGTTTTATTCTTCTTTGATATAACATCACTTCATGATGCTATATCGAAGAGGGGAAAAATGTAGACACCTAAAATTAATTAAATCAATATTTAATTAATTTAAGCTTCTCAACATGATTAATTGATTTAATTGTGTTATCCCTATTTCTTCTCTGTGTTAATTAAATCTAATTTAATTAATCCTATCACTATTGTCCAATAATTAATTTTCATATTCTTCTAAAGTCCCTCCAACCATTATTTCTTCTAAAACCTACTCAGTTAATTAACTTTGATTAATTAACCTAACTAAAGTGATTCCTACAAATCAATTTTCCTAATCCCCACTCAACCAAATTAATTCCTCTAGAATCTCTTATAATCCCACTTATCATTATTCTTCAATTTTAAATTCCCCCACTCATGTCACATCAATCTTGAACCTCTTAAAGAAATTCAAATTCCTTTGAATCCCCCTATGCATCCTCACAATGAAATTCAAATTTCTTTTCCCCCTTCTTTCCGAGGAATTTAATAGTCCTTTTTATTTATCCAATGCATCCTTGATCCATTTCCACTATCTTTGATCAATCTTAGCCTTTCATAAGAAAATCAATCTTGGCCCTCTATTGGCCTCCTCCAATCTATAAATTGGAGTATCTTTCCATCTCAAAGGGGGGTCTTCCATTCTTCTATCCTTATGCTACCAATTTCTCCTCCTATCATATTTTCTCATAATCCTCTATCAAATCCTTCTATCCATCATCAAAATCCAAATCCTTAATCCATAAATCTTTTTTAGCACTTGAGAGAAATCCACATCTACAACAAGCAAAGAGCAAATCAAGTGGAGTATTAAAGGGGCACCTTCACTTCATCAAGCTCAATCTGAGGAACAAGTGGAGACTTATCAAGGTATAATGGTGTTTTTTATATTTGTTTGATGTTTTATATATATTTCCATTCAAACTAACCATTTTCCTTCTCATCCTATTTTTCCTTGGTTCACTTGCCACTGGAGCAAAAGTCTTCTCAAAATCAATTCCTTCCATTTGAGAATATCCTTTACAAACAAGTCTATCTTTGTTTCTAACAACTTCACTTTGCTCATTCATTTTATTCAAGAAGACCCATTTAGTTTCTATTACATTTTTATCCTTAGGTCGGGAAATAAGAATCCATGTGTTGTTATTTTCAATCTCATTCAATTCTTCTTCCATTGCTTTTACCCAATGTTCATCTTTACATACTTCATTCACATCCTTAGGCCCAATCTTAGAAATCAAACAATATTCAACTTGATCTTTTGCAATTCTTCTTTTGGTATGAATACCTTTATTTATCTCCTATAATCTGATTTTCTAAATGATTAAATCTTACATACATGGGAGTCTTAGGATTTTTTTTATTTTTAGACTCTTGAGTTCTGTTTTCTGTAGTTGCACTAGTCCCTTCACCTTGATTTTCTAGATTCACCAAAACAATTTGAACTTAATTCTGGGTCTGCGGGTGCTTTCCTTTATTTGCACTGTCACTCTAATAATTTGAATTATATCCACAAGATCTAATATGCTTCTCATCACTTTCATCAACTCTAACATTAGCACTCTCAACCATCTTTCTCAATCTCTTGTTAAAACACTAGTAGGCCTTTCTTTTATTAGAATAACCAAGAAATATTCCTTCATCACATCTAGCATCAAACTTCTCTAAATATTTATCTCTTCTTATATAGAATTTACTACCCAAAATTCTAAAATATTTAATAGTAGGAGCATGACCAAACCATAATTCATAAGGATTCTTATTGGTATCACCTTTAATATGCACCCGATTAAGAGTGTATGTTGGTATTATGGATGTGTTGCATTGGTTTTGTCATTGATGTCAATACTTATTCTGCTGGAGATCTATATTGTTGATTGGCACTATGGTTATATTGGTTTATTGTTGAACTGACACATTGTGTTCATCGACAAGGTTAGTGACTTATGCACAGTCATTGGTATATGCTCACTGATAGGTTATATGGTTCGCCGACACTGATGATGACTTGTTATCATCTAGAGATCACTTAATTATAATGAAGACATGGTTTGGATACTTGGTTTTGGTGTTTTGGTTATTGGTCTAATCAGGCTGACATATTTGATGTTACCAGCTGATAGGTCTAGGTTATGGACCAATATACATTATCTATTCCAGATCAGCACGACATGTTATGGAGATGATTTATTGATTGGATATTGTTGTAAATGTATTGAGCCGACATGTTGTATCACATCAACACTTATTTTGTAATTGATTTGAATGTAATATTCTTAGTGAGCCAACCTAAGAATTTGGTCTTAGGTTTTGTATAAATGTAAGATCTCATTTGTGAGATGAAGTGTGGAATTGTGGTATGGTCATGATATGTGCAAATATTGAAGATCACATGAGCAGATCATAGAACAAATCAAGAAGGCATCATTTGAAGGTGTTTATCAGAGCTTAAAAATGTACTGAATCCAGCATTGTATGTGCACTTTGAAGTAGTACATTATTCTAGGATTTAACCATCCTACTGTAGTCATTGCGACTACCATTTGAGCAGTGTGCTCTAAGCGGTTGGCCTTTCTGCATGTGCAGACCCCATTTGCATACACATACTATCTACAGTAGTATCATCTGATTGTGGGTAAGGTTTTCCACTGTGGTTTTTCCCCTTACAGGGTTTCCATGTCAAAAATATTTGTGTTATGTGTTGTGGATGTTGTTTCTCTTTATGTTTCATGCATTAAGCTTCACCAGTATTTATATTAACTCCTAATATGTTAACCGGCATTAAGTTTGGTTTACTGGTATTAAGTATTAAGTTGGATTAATTTATAATTAGGTTGAAATTTATTGACAACTGATTCACCCCCCCTCTCAGTTTTCCTTCTGGTTCCTAACAATTGGTATTAGAGCGAAGCCCTATTTTTGCAAACTCTAACAACTTGAGGAGATCCTATGAAAATGAACATTTTTTAGGAAGGATAGTCTGAAACTTGATGGAACTAACTATGGTATATGGAATGTCATAATGGACACACATCCAAATTGCATTGGAAGAGACATATGGGAAGTTACAAAGAATGGCTATGTTGGTCCTACTACGAATCAACCCAATCCATAGACGTTGGCTAACGACATGGACAATGATTGCAAAGCAAGAGAATACTACTGCTAAATCATATGATTATCAGATTGATCTACTGCTAAAGCTATTTGGGATAAATTGGAAACATTGAATGAAGGAGATACCACTAACAAAATTGCAAAACTAGAATATTACCGGGTCAGGTATGAAAATTTGAAAATGGAAGAAGATGAAAGAATTTCTCCTTTTATGGAAAGAGTTAATGAAATTGTTTTAGGAATACAATGTTGTGGAGGATCCTTAAGTGAAGATGAAATTGTTTTTAAAGTTTTAAGAGCTTTGCCACCGACTTACAAAATGAAAGTAACTACAATTAATGAATTGAGAACAATGCCTAATACATCAGTATCTAGAGATACCTTGGTTGGAAAACTTTCAACATTTAAACATGAGGAATTTGGTCATGTTGCTATAGTTAAGATTGATTTAGCCTTCACAGAATCATCATCTACAACATCTTCATCATCATTTGACAAATCTGATTGGAAAGCACTTTATGCAAAAGAACTTGAAGATATCAGGAGGGAAAATAAAGAACTGGAAGAACTTGAAGCACTATTTACAAGAAAGATGCCTAAAGGTCCAGTTGGAAGTAAGTATGAAGTTAAAACACCATTTAAATGTTTTAATTGCAATAAATTTGGTCATATAGCATCTAGATTTCCCGATAGACATGCAAGATTAAAAGAGGAAGCTAAAAGAACATATAAGCCTAACCTTGAATATCAGAGATACAGATTTAAGAAGAACAAAGATAAATCATGTTACTATGTTGATGAAGGAGTTACAAATGATTCTAATGAAGAACCAATAGAGAATGGATGGGCATTTGTCGCAATAAAAGGAGATCAACCGACACCTACTGTCTTATCGGTAGAGAAGGCCCTAGAATCTAAAATTGAGGAAAAAGATGAATGGATCATTGAAAATGGATGTTTGCATCATATGACTAGTGATAAAAGTAAATTCTTATCTTTTCAGGAATATAATGGAGGTCTAGTAAGATTTAACGATAATAAAGCTTGTTTAATCAAAGGAAAAGGCACTATATCTTTGGATGGTAAGCACAATACTGACAATGTTTATTATGTTGAAGGTTTGAAGAATAATCTTTTGAGTGTTGGTCAATTAGTTGAAAAAGGGTTTCAGTTATAATTCAAGAAGGGAAAATGCAAAATCATGAATAAAACTGGATTGGAGATTGCAACCGGTATTCAGACTAAAGGTAATATCTTTTATTTGAATAATAGTGATAAGACATGTTTGATTACACATATTGATGAAAGTTGGTTATGGCATAAGAGACTTTGTCATTTAAATTTTGATTGCATTGTAAAGATTAGTTCAACTAAGGCAGTAAGGGATTTACCTAATATTGTGAAACCTCATAATCTGGTATGCAAGGAATGTCAATTGGGAAAGCAAGTTAGAACAACTTTTAAGAGTATTTCTGAGAAATCTAATAATGTTCTTGATTTAATTCATACTGACTTGTGTGGTCTTGCAAGAACAAGAAGTCTATAGGGAGATAGATATTTTATGCTAATTATTGATGATTATTCTAGAATGTGTTGGGTTACTTTTCTCAGGGAGAAATCAGAGGCTTTTGGAAAATTCAAGTTATACAAGGCAATGGTAGAGAATGAAACTGGTAAGAAAATCATATATTTAAGATCTGATCAAGGAAGAGAATTTACATCTAAGGAATTTAATATATTATGTAAAGTGAAAGGAATCAAAAGACAAATATCAGCACCCCAGATACCTCAGTAGAATGGAATTGTGGAAAGGAAAAATGGAACTATTCTGGAAGCAGCTAGAAGCATGATATTGGAAGAAAATCTACATCATGTGTACTGGAGAGAAGCAGTAAATACAATAGTTTACACTTTCAACAGAGTTCACATCAAAGGTGAAACCGGTAAGACCCCTTATGAACTATGGTTTGGTAATACTCCTACTCTTAAATACTTTAGAATATTTGGAAGCAAATGCTATATTAGAAGAGATGAGTATGTTGGTAAATTTGATCCTATAAGTAATGAAGGAATATTTATTAGTTATTCATCTAAGAGCAACGCATATAGATGTTTTAATAAAAGATTGTAGAAGATCATTGAAAGTGCTAATGTGAAGATAGATGAACACTTTAGAGGAAATTCAAGGTCTGTAGATTCTGAACCGATAGTGGAGATGATCATAAATGAACTAATACAGATTGCACCGGTACAGAATGTGGATCCATTCACATCACATCATTAGAGAATTCCATAGTGACTGAAGAACAAGAACATGTGAATAAACCTAGGTATATAAGACTAAATCACTCAGAAAAACAGATAATTGGGAATAAATATCAAGGTGTTATGACAAGAGGAAGACTGGCAAATGAAGAGGTATGCTTAATTTCTCAAATTGAACCAACATCTGTTATTGAAGCATGTCAAGATGAACATTGGATAAAAGCAATTGAAGATGAATTAGAACAAATTGAAAAGAACAATACATGGACATTAGTTCCCTGACCTAAAGACAAACATGTAATTGGAACTAAATGGGTATCTAGAAATAAACTAAATGAAGATGGTAAGGTAATTAGGAACAAAGCAAGATTAGTTTGTAAAAGATAATCAAAGAGGGAATTGATTATAATGAAACCTTTGCACCAATAGCTAGAATTGAGGCAATTAGATTATTTCTTGCATTTGCAACTCATATGAACTATAAAGTATATTAGATGGATGTAAATTGTGCATTTTTGAATGGTGATCTTGAAGAGGAAGTTTACATTGAACAACCTAATGGATTTTTATTGACAAATGATAAAGATGTGGTTTGTAGATTAAGGAAAGCTTTGTATGGATTGAAGTAAGCTCCTAGAGATTGGTATGCTAGATTGGACAAATATCTTTTGAAGCTTGGTTACACTAAAGGTAATGCTGACATCAACTTATATTACAAAGTGAATAATGATGACATCTTGGTTATTGAAGTTTTTGTTGATGATATCATTTTTGGAGGAGAAGATAGATTGTGTAAGGACTTTGCTAACAAGATGCAGGAAGAATTTGAAATATCTATGATTGGGGAGATAAAATTCTTTTTAGGATTGTAGATTTCACAAACTGATAAAGGTATATTCATATGTCAAACAAAATATGTGAAGGAACTACTGAAGAAATTTGGTATGAAAAACTCTAAACCGATAAGTACTCCTATGACTACAACTGATAAATTAACATTGAAGGATGATTCATCTCCTGTTAATACGACAAGATACAAATCTATGATCAGAGGTTTACTATATTTAACACAAACCAGACTTGATATAACGAATGCAATATGTATTGTTTCAAGGTTTTAGAGTAATCCTAAAGAAAATCTAGTAAAAAGGATTTTCCAGTATCTACAAGACACAACAAATCTTGGTTTATGGTATCCTAAAGATGAAGATTTTGATTTATGTGCATACACCGATGCAAATTGGGTAGGAGATGTAGATGACAAGAAGAGTACAACTAGAGGTGCATTTTTTCTTGGTAGTAGATTGATTTCATGGATAAGCAAGAAGTAGAGTTGTACATCATTATCAACAGCAGAATCAGAATATGTTGCAGCAACAACTAATTGTACTCAGGTATTATGGATTAAGAAAATGTTGAAGGACATAAAGGTAAAATGCAAAGAACCAATAATCATTTATTGTGATAATTTAGCAGCAATTGATATATCAAAGAATCCAGCATTTCACTCTAAGACAAAGCATGTTTCTATCAAGTATAATTTTCTGAAAGAGAATGTTGAAGCAAAAGAAGTAAGATTGGTTTATGTGAATACTAAAGAGAAGATTCTAGATATCTTTACAAAGCCTTTGCCTAAGAAAACCTTTGAATATCTCATAGAGAAGGTTGGGGTAATACCCTCACTGACAGAGACTTAGATGATTGGAGATTGGCATCAAACCGACAGAAACTAACAGAGAAATCTTTTTCTGGATTTGATGGAGGAGAGCTACTTCTGAGGGGGAGAATTTGGTTGTATGTTCTAGTATTTCTTCTTAATTGCTTTGGCATTTGATGTCAAAAGGGGAGAGATATATACTCTTTGTATTATGGTTTTGATTTCTGGTATTGATCTATTTTGGAGATTGTTGGTTTTTTATTTTTGGCATTTTTCTTCAACACTTAGATGTTTTTCCATCTAGAGTTACCATCAATGCCAAAGGGGGAGATTGTTGGTATTATGGATGTGTTGCATTGGTTTTGTCATTGATGTCAACACTTATCCTTCTAGAGATCTATAATGTTTATTAGGCACTATGGTTATATTGGTTTACTATTGAACTGACACATTGTGTTCACTAGCAAGGTCAGTGACTTATGTACAGTCACTGCTATATGCTCCCCAAAAGGTTATATGGTTCACTAGCACTGATGATGACTTGTTATCATCTGG
Source organism: Cryptomeria japonica (assembly GCF_030272615.1). NCBI lineage: Eukaryota > Viridiplantae > Streptophyta > Pinopsida > Cupressales > Cupressaceae > Cryptomeria > Cryptomeria japonica. The sequence continues at coordinate 378,424,884 of NC_081411.1, read as the reverse complement.
AGATCACTTGATTATGTCGAAGACATGGTTTTGATACTTGGTTTTGGTATTTTGGTTATTGGTTTAATCAGGTTGATATATTTGTCATTACCAACAGATAGGTCTAGGTTATGGACCGGTATACGTTATCTATTCCAGATCAGCACAACATGTTATGGAGATGACTTATTGATTGGATATTATTGTAAATGTATTGAGCTGACATGTTGTACCGCATCATGACTTATTTTTTAATTGATTTGAATGTAATATTCTTAGTGAGCCGACCTTAGCATTTGGTCTTAGGTTTTGTATAAATGTAAGATCTCATTTGTGAGATGAAGTGTGGAATTGTGGTATGGTCATGGTATGTGCGAATATTGAAGATTATATGAGAAGATCATAGAGAGAATCAAGAAGACATCATTTGAAGGTGTTTATCAGAGCGTAAATCAATACTGAATCCAACATTCCAAATGCACTTTGAAGCAGTACATTATTCTAGGATTTAACCGTCCTACTATAGTCATTGCGACTCCCATTTGAGCAGTGTGCTCTAGGCAGTTGGCCTTTCTACATGTGCAGACCCCATTTGTATACACATACTATCTACACTAGTATCATCTGATTGTGGGTAAGTTTTCCCACCATGGTTTTTCCCCTTACAGGGTTTCCACTTCAAAAAAATATGTGTTGTGTTGTGGATGTTGTTTCCCTTTTTGTTTCATGCATTAAGCTTCACCGATATTAATATTAACTGCTAATATGTTAACCGACATTAAGTTTGGTTTACTGGTATTAAGTATTAAGTTGTATTAATTTATAATTGGGTTGAAATTCATTGACAACTGATTCATAGCCCCCCCTTCTCAATTGTCCTTCTGGTTCCTAACAGTGTACACTATACTACACAGCTTCTCTCCAATAAACATGCAGAACAATTCCTTGCAACATAATTGTCCTAGTAGCTTCTTAATTGGTTTTGTTCTTCCTTTACACTACACCATTTTGATAAGGGCTTCTCAGAGCAAACAATTGTCTACTTATCCCATGCTCTTCATAGAATGTATTAAACTCCCCAAAAATGAGGTCTCCACCTCTATTAGATCTCAGACAATTCAGCTTCAAACATGTCTCAATCTCAACCATAACTTTGAAAATATTAAACTTCTTTAAAGCTTCAGATTTCTCCCTTAAGAATGTAACCCACATCATCCTTGAATAATCATCAATCAACAACATGAAATATCTATCTCCTTGCAAGATTCTAACTCTAGAATGTTCACACAAATCAGTATGCACAAGACCTAATAATCCATTAGAAAAGTTCTTCTTACTCTTGAATGATATCCTAGTTTGTTTCCCTAACTAATATTCCTTGCACATGGGGTTAGCAGGTTTCATCAACTCAGGAAGATCTCTCATAGCCTTAGTAGAAATTATTCTAGAAATGTCATCAAAATTCGCATGACACATCCTTCTATACCACAACCAACTTTCATCAATTTGAGCAATCAAAAATATTTTACTGGAGCTATTCAAGTGAAAGATATTACCTTTAATATTTGTACTTGATGCAATATCTATTGTGGAGCTACCCAAGATTCTACATTTTCCATTCTTGAAGTGAAGATCATAACCTTTGTCAACCATCTGTGCAACACTCAAAATATTATGCTTTAGGCCTTCTACATACAAGACATCATCAGTATTGTGCTTACCATAAAGAGAAATAAAACCTCTACCATAGATTATACCAGCTTTATCATCTCCAAATTTCACAAGTCCGCCTTCATAATTCTCCAAGCTCACAAAATTACTCTTATCCATTGCCATATGGTGAAAGAATCTCTTGTTTATCACCCATTTATCTTTCTCTTCAACCTATGCAATTAAGGCTCTTTCCACATTCATGCAACTACTAGAATCAGTAAGAATTGGATCATCTTCCTTGATAGCAATAAACACCCATTGGTTATCACTTGTATTTCCTTTATCTAATTCATCATCTGAAACACCTTCATCAGTATCATAATAACATCTCTTCTAAAATTTAGGCTTGTAAGTTTTCTTAGGAACTCTTTCTAGACATCTTGAGGTAAAATGTCATCTTATTACATGAAAAATATTTAAGAGGTAACTTTCCTTCATACTTACTGGCTCCTTTAGGTAATCTCCTAGCAATCAGTGCTTCAATCTCCTCAGTCTCTCTCTCTTCTTCTTCCATTTCCTTCATCTCTTTCTCATATCTTGGCATTCTCCTAGAAGAATTTTCTTTTGGGTCATATCTTTTCTTATCCTTTCTAGAAATAGTGGATTTGAATGCAGATTTTAGCTTAGGAAGGGAGTCGCCAAATTCACTCAATTCAAAGGTTGATAACTTACCAATCAACATGTCTCTAGTTATTTTTATCAAGAACTAGATCTCCTTGATAGAATGAACTTTATGTTTGTAGGATGCAGGTAAAGACCTAAGCACTTTAGCAACAATCTCTGATTCTTCCAACTTTCCACCAGCACATCTGATATTGCACACAATTTCATTCACCTTCTGCATAAAAGAAGTAATGTTCTCATCTTCACTCATCCTCAACATCTCATCCTTTCCTTTTAGACTCTACAACTTAGCAATATTCACATAGTTGTCACCTTCATATAGGGTTTCCAACTTCTTCCAGATCTCATGAGTAGTTTGCAATTCCATAAAATTTGTCATTTCAGAATCTGTTAAGGCACTCAACAATTCTTTCTTAGCTCTAAAATTACATTCAGCTTCCTTAATCTCATCTGAAGTTGAAGGTCCATTAGTAGGAACAATATACTTGTTCTTTTAATAGTCTAGTAAGCTTCTCCAATGCATCTGAGATGACATTCTATGTGGCTCTTCCAAAGAGAGTAGTTAGTACCATCAAATCTCAGACTATCCTTCTTGAAAGATGTTATCTCGGATCACCTCAAGTGGTTAAGCTTCTCTATAAGAACCCGCTCTGATACCAATTGATGAAATAGCTCTGATTGCAGGTAGACAACTGAGATGGGGGGTGAATCAGTTGTCTCACAAACTTGCACAAATTAAACTTATTCTCAAATCTGATCATTAAGCATGAAAGCATAAATCAATAACACATCAAGAACACACATAAAACCAAGATTTTTGACATGGAAAACCCAATCAAGGGAAAAATCATGGTGGGAACCTACCCACAATATGATGATACTTTGTTAGAAGTATAAGAATATTACAATGGGGAATGCACATGCATTCAGGCACACTACCTAGAGCTCACTGCTCAAAAATAACAAAGGGCTACAACCCAAGGAAGACTCACTATCTTACAAACATATTCGGATTACATATGAAAGATCATGAACTAATAAAATGGCATCTCCAAATGCCTAGTTATAGTTTCGGTTAAGCACATAAACAACTTCTTCTCAGTTTTATTCACTACCTCTAAGAGATGTATACATTATTCGCTCATACACTTTTGATTCCCATCCATACACATTTACAATTACAAAGATATTACACTTATTTATACATGACATCAACCTCGCCAAGGTCAGCTCAACACATGTTACCTAATTAAAAAAATATAACCACATGCACTACAAAATCATATGCAAAACAAGTAATGCTAGCTAAGACACAACACAAACCCATATCACATGCCTCGAATCTGAAACACCTCCAAGAATTATGCATCAAACATCTGCAACATGCTACAACCATCTGGTCACCCATATCACATGCAGACCACCAACACAAAAGGCACACTATTCAGAAACATCCACAAGCATCATGAATTACCACCGCAACATCCACAACTACTCAAATTACTAGAATCATATCATCATTATACCGGACTTCAAGAACACTAACTGCAACAATTTTCAACCTGGATAAATCATTTGTGGAGCTCTAAACCAAAAACCACTTGAATTGAAGATACACATCAACCTCCCAAACATTCCTCCAAATCTGCAAATCAAGATATTGCAATGTGGAGAAATGCAGATCAAATTACTGACACTGGAACCACTGAACAACAAAAAAACTAACCACAATGCAGATATCCATAACTCACTCAAATCTTCATGTGGATCTCTACAAATCATACTGAATCATTGATACACAGTCCTCTACAAACACTTTAATCCACAAACATTGATCATCAACATCCTAAACAAACTCACTGACCTCCACTGAAACACTATCACCGATAGAGAAATATGTGGACATCAATGACAACACATCTCTTAGATATCATTAAAGCAAATATTTGTAGAAATCACACAAACATCCAAAATAGAAATTGTTGAATTTTTTTGATGATATTATTTTTGGAGGAAATGATAGTTTGTGCAAAGAATTTTCTAATGAGATGCAGAATGATTTTGAGATGTCTATGGTTGGAGAGTTGAAATTATTTCTGGGATTGCAAATTACACAGTAAAAAAAGGTTGGTTTCTTGGTTATGTAAAAAGAAAAATTCAATTTCTTTATCTACTACAGAAGAGGAATATATTGCTACTACTAACAATTGTAACTAGGTTATATGGATGAAGTAGATGTTGAAAGATATTAGAATTGTGCAGCAAAAATAGAAATTGTATTTTTGTGTGGAAGATCTTAAACACAATCTTCTCAATGTCATCCAAATGTGTGATAATGGGTACAATTGTTGAACCGATAGAAGAACTCAGAGGGGGGTGAAACATTTTGGAACATCAAAATAGATAAATTATAAATAGATTTCAACTATTCAAAAATAATACTAAAAATGTATCAACCATCAACATAAGAACACAAGATTTACATGGTCAAGCTAAATAGGAGAAAACCACAATGAGAATATAGCTCACAATATAAATATGAATGATTACAATGTTTTAGGCTCACTCCCAAGGAGCTACAACACCTAAAGAAATTGCAAGATAAGGTACACTACCTTAGGGAAAGATACATGGATTTGCACAGTTCAAGTACACTGCTTCAGGGAAAGATACAAAATTGTTGCTAAAGGACCCACTATCATTCAAAAATAGAAGAAATAGTAGAAATGATATGAGAAGCTTCTCCTAAACATGAAATTATCCTTGAATATCAAGATCAAGTAACCAATATCATGGCAAACATCTTTGAACTTTGTCATTGTCTGTACACACTGTCTTCTTGAATATATCACCTTCAAATCTCTTCACAACTAACTTTCGCATATCCACAAACTCAAATCTGCTTGCATATCATTTTCTTAAATTTTTCATCGATTCACACACATTCCATCATACAACTCATACAACCTCATTCCTTAAATATTTAAGATAGATCATCAAAAACTTTAACTTAGGGTTGGCCATAATTAGAATAAACAATATTGCACAAAATAAGCCACCTAGGCCAAAAATACTCAAAGAAGTACACTCCAAGAGAATGAGGGGACCCAAATACATCATAGCACATCCTTCCAAGTTGAATCCAATGATCTAAACACACTAACTCATCATACAAAATCACCATCATATGTAATGTGTAGATAGACAATAAAACTCATCAAACAATCTTCCAAAAGACATCTTTTGATGCATATTATGTCATGTGGGTCTCCACACACCTGTTGCTATTTACTAAGTTGTCATTAGTTTTATGCCCAAAGTCATCCTATATACACTAGTCGGTTAATACTACTGAAAAGTCCAGTCGGTAAATACCAAGGTTATTGGTGTCAGTTACATAAGAGAGACAAGTCACCGAGATGATATACACCGAGCTATGAACCAAGACGAATACAGAATGTCTACCGAGTAGCAAAGAAGGAATACTGAGTTAACCTGAACCAAGTGGAAATGTGTTACTAGATTCAATGAACTTGGACACACATGTGAAACATGTTACAAGATTCGAGAAGATGAAACCGTTATTACATAGGAAATTGCATTTAAAGATTTTGTATGATTTTGAGGAAGAATGTCCAATGAAATAATTTCTATGTTTATTCATTCAATAAAACATGTTTGTATGATCGAAGCATGAATAGATCACTATCTCAGAGATCTATATAAACAAAATGATTTGAGTATTTGAGAAATGACATGACAATCAAGAGAGAAGATACGAAGTGATGATATAGTTAAGTGTGAAGAAAGAAGATTGATGGAGATATTCAGAGGTTACTGAGAAGGTTTGAGAGAACAGTTTAAGGGACATAGTATACAAAAGTGGTTACTGAGTTTATTTATCAATTACCGAGGAATTCTATGAGAAAGGTAATTTTATATTGAGCACATAGAGTCTGCTATAACATTTCAGATGTTAAGTTGCAGATATTTTGTAAAGATTTTCACTGAATTATTAAGTTGTGTTAGAAACCTTTAACAGGGTAAAAGACTCTAATAAAGTCTATAAATTGTAAAGCCTTTAACCAGGTACAACATTTTGTAAAAGTGTTTGTAAAATTCTTTAGCAAGGTAGATCTAAAGATCTTTATACTCCTAACAGGGTAAGCTATTAGAAATAGCTAAACATGTAGCTCTAATGGAGCAATCTTGATTACTGCAGTAGTGAAGTTATGGGTGCCATCCCCACCGCAGTTTTTCTCTCTAACCAAGAGTTTCTACATGACCAAAAATCTTTGTGTTATGGAGTGAAATTTGATGGATTTTATTTATATGATTATGTTTCAGTATTATATATTTATGAGATCAACAATACTTAGTTTGTGTTTATCAGTAAAATTGTTTTTTAAGAAAAGTTTTGAAGTACTGATTCACCTCTCCCCTCTCAGTACATTAGCTTTCCAAGTCAGACCTAGCAATTGGTATCAGAGCTTGATTCTTGGTAAAGGGACTAACAACCTAAAGAGAAAGATCCTATCAATGGAAGGCTATAAACAATCACGCAGGATTGTGAATCTTCAAGAAGAATTGGATCATGCTAATCAAGTGATTGCAGATATGGAGAGGCAAATGCAAAGATCACTGAAAGTCAGAAGAAGGTCGTCTGATGATTTATAGGACTCACAAGAGTTGGTGGAACAAATTGAGACATCATCTGAGAATAGCATATCAAAAGAATTTGAAGAAATGATTTCAGAATTGAAAGAAAAGAACAAAGCACTTAATGAATAGCTAAAATCAATGAGAAGGGAACATGAGTATTTCAGCACACAGGTGACTGAAAATATTGAAGCATTGAGATCATATGAAGATAATAAGTGAAAAATAGAAGGAGAAAAACAATAGCTAGAAGCAATGGTGTCTGCAAAGAATGACGAAATATCAAGGATGAGTGAAGTTCAACATAATCTGTCTAATCAATTGGGTTATGCACATCATGAATCTACTCTAAAGGAAAATGAGATCCAAGCATTGAAACTTGAATTATCAAGACTAACCGATGAACTACAAGCAGAAAAGAATTCAAAGGAAACACTAAGAAAAAGTCATGAATCATCAAGAATGTTGGATGAGCAACTAAGAAATATGAGAACACCCAACAAAACTGCAGGACTTGATTACAAAGGAAACAACTCTACTGAGAAAGAGATCAACACCATTGAGAAAGGAGAATCATCAAAGCAAGTTGGAAACAAAGAGAACATCAATAACATGAAGGACAAGAAGCCTATTTGCAACTACTATGGAAAATGAGGACATACTGCCAACGTTTGCCGGAGCAGAAAAGGTAAGCAGCCGAATCGTACTAGGTTTGATGGTTATTGTTACAATTGCAATAAGTATGGTCATACATCTAAGCAATGTAGGACAATGTCTATTAACAATTATCAAAAGGCAAAATTCAGGGGGTTTTGCAAAAAATGCAATAGATATGGACACAATACCGAGAAATGTTGGTTTAAGCAGAAAAACTATATGTGGACTCCACACCAAGCAAACACTAGAAGCTACCGAACTCACACAGATCTCAATAAAAAATATACTTCAATACCATGGAATTACAATACAAGGATATGGTGTGAATGTTGTGGAAGATACTGACATATAAGTGCAAACTATATGATAAGGTTTGGAATGAACAACCAAAAATCATGGAGAAATCCCAGAATGGCATGTTTTTATTGTCACAGAGTTGGACACATGGCTAAAGACTGCAGAGACCAACCTAGAGGAGATACTGAGGAGATAAGAAGAAAATTATAGAAATTTTGGAAAAAGAAGGAAGATGTGTCAAATAATGAAGGAAGCACCTCACCTACTAAGTTAGGTGCATCTACTTTAAATTAATCAATAAAGGTATGGAGGGACTGCATTCTCACAAGGTTAGATCTTAACAGTTCCTATATAATCATGTACATAATTCCAAAATCTGCATAGCTAAGATGCAATAGCAAGTTTGAAATATTATCTAGTCTTTTGAATTACTAGAGAAGTCAGCAAATGTATTAAACCTGTATAGACGGTAAAAGCTTATAAGAGAGATAGTCGGTATAGTGGAACCAAGTGCATTTAATGCCTATTTTACCTAACTGCACGAAGCCTGATAAGGTCAAAAGGAGGTACTTAAAGTATTTTGCATGGTCATTTTTCACTCACCAGTTTTCAAAGTGCAGAGAAGAGTGAATCAAAAGGCGATCAAACATTTCCAAGAGCAAATTCAAGGTATTTAGCATAATCTAAACTGCATTTTCAGCAGTTAACCGATCAAAGTCAGTTGTGAATATTTGCGAAGTATTTAATAAGTTGGAAGCATTTTCTAGTTATTTGAAACCCTAAGCTATTTCGTAAGTAGAATTTTAAGTTTGAAATGACTCCCAAGGTACAGAAACCCATTGTAGTAGAGAGCATTGAGAAGCCTACACTGAAATACACCTTACCTCCCAAAGTGGCATCTGAACCCGATGAGAAAACTGCATTCTCTCTTATTCTAGATAGGGTTTTGTTGGTCGAAGATGTTAGATTTTATACCAAGTGTTGAGTTGATGAGCTAGGTCATACTGAGATTAAGGATATGTATGACAAATTGTGCACCGATGGAAACCTAGATAGCAAGTTTGAGCATATCAAAGTTAAGGGATTAACTGAAGCCCTAACCTATCCTCGAGTCTTCAAACCCCAATGGGTCAAATTTGTCTTGAGCCGAGTGCATGATGATTTTATGTGGTTAGAGGATCAACCTTTCAAGATCACCAAGGAGATTATTCACATGATAACTAGATACCCTATATTTGACCATGCCCGAGCCCAGAAGATGATTTCATAAAAGGAATTGATAACATTAACAGGTGTTGAGTCTAATAGTAGAGGTCTTAAGTTGAACAATGTGACTGATGCAGAACTCAATTTTTCTATTAGAGTTATTGGTTATTGTTTCTTCTAGTCTGCAAGAGAAAATAGTGTACCATGTGCAGCTATAGATTTGACTTATAAAATTGTTAAAAAGGGTATGCAAATTGATTTATGTGAAGTGTTATTGAAGAATCTTTTTGAAAATATCAATACAATAAGGAAATCGAAGAAGAACAATAATGCAAACACACTAAAGTTTGGGTCACTCTTAGTGTGTATGTTCTTCTATTTTTTAGAAATTCTTTCCATCAGTCGGTAACATTGTTTGGGATTTACACCAACCTATCACCCATCAAATAAATGATTTCATCAATCAGCTAGGTGATAATTTCAATATGATAATAGATGATTACTTCAATAGATTCTAGGAAAAGATGCATAGCAGGTACAGGATTCCACCTCAGCTAGTGGAAAATTACAAGGATACTATATGTTTTGAAGTGGATACCGACTACTATTATGTCAATGCAGTAGAACCCAGGACTCAATCATTACCACCTATGGGTTATGAGATAGATTTTGACATTGCTCAATAGTAGATAGATGCCTTTTTAGCACTTCCAAGGCATGCTACTAAGAATAGATATGGCACCTATGAAGAGGTGAAAGAAAAAGTAAAAATGAGCATTGTAGTACCAAAGGCTGCTAGAAAAGCCACCAAAATGATCAAGGATTTAACTGAAAAAGTTTGTAGAAGGTTCTACCTCCACACCTACTAAGCCAGCAAGAAGGAAGAGTGATCAATTTTCGATCAAGGAAGAATCTGAAGCTCAAGAAGCAGCAATTACACTGAGCACTGAGTTTCCAAAGGGCAAAGTTTTGAAAAGAAAGAAACAGGATACAACCGAGGTATCACTAACCAAGCCAGCAAAGCAACCGAACACTAGATCATCTCCTGCATCACCCGATAAGAAGTAGAAGAATGTAGAAATGCCTAAGGTTATAAAAACTTATAGAAAGAAGCCCAAAAAAACAATTTTGGATAAAGAGGCAAGTGACAAAGAGTCAGAAGATGTAAATAAACTTTAGGTTGTAAAAGGCACAAAGGAAGATGTACATAGTGTTGACAATTTTTTGTGCAAAATTAAAGGAATATGATGGATTTGGTTTGTTTAGATATGTAAAATATGATACAAGAATAGATGAAGAGAAGAGGCAAATAGAAGAGACTGTAATTTGTGCACTTCTCAAGTTCTGAGTAGTTCCATTGGAAGTGGCTAGTTTTCTTCCAAAAGCATTGTACTCACACATTGATAATAGATGGAAATATGCTATAGACTTGGAGAAGCAAATAAGAGAAAGAGCTTTAGTTCATCTCTTTCTAGATATGTTGGTAGATGATATAAGAGATCATTTGAAAAACTACTAGACAAATTTTCAAGTAAAACAAAGGGCCTTGAAAATTATGAATGGTCTATATCTTGACATTGAAAAAGAAACTAAAGAAAAATAGAAGAAAATATTCAGGATTCAAGCTGAAGAGCCAAAAGGTGAGGTAGAAATAGTTGACATCATCGAGCAAGATCCTACTTCCACTATTTAGTTAGATGAGGTTGTAATAGACACTGAAGCAGGGGAAGGAGAAATGATAGAAGGAAGCTCCTATGCCAAACTAATATCAAGTGAATCAGTTGTGGAATAGGTTAAGTCCTATCCTCTGATTACCCAACAAGTTACAGCTGAGAAACTTTAGGACACAGATCAAGGTACAGAGGGTCAAAAGGTTAAACAAGATGAATCTACCTCTCAGGCCACCGGTGAGCAAACTTCCCAAATACCGAGACAATTTCTACTGAAACTCCGAGCAAGGAAACACCAAAGGATACAACAGAGGCCACAGGAACTGACAAAAGTGTTGCCTCTACTAAGCAACATAACAAGGAAGGACAAGACTCAAAAGCCATTGTACCCATTCAACCAGAGAAGGCATCATCATCAAAAGGGAAGAAAACAAAAAGACACATTTTTAAGATAGATCTATCAAAGCCCATTGTGTTATCGAATGTTGACATTAAAAAATTGAAAGGGCAAGCACTGATAGAATTTGGTGAGCTTTGTAAAGTGAAAGAAGAGCAGGAAAGACAGATAGGTATTCAGCAAAAGAACCGAGTACTTCAGAAGGTCAAAACATTATTGACAGACATGATACCTGAAGCTACCATCAATAAAGATGCTGCCATCCATGTGCAACTAGATGAACTACTCACTCAATTGGAGGAATCAGGAGTAGAAGCATCAGAATACCTTAGCAAATTGAAAGATAAAGAGCTAACTGCCTAGATGATTGAAGAAGTGTAGAAAGCAATTGCTATAGGTAAAATAAAGCTTATTGAATTCATTGATGAGTTGTCCCCTCAACTCAAGCATATTATTTATTTATTCCAGAAGTTATGTACATTCTCATTCTTCATCAAAGATATCAAAAATAAGACTGAAGTCATTGAAAAAGAGATTACCGATCTCTCAAATTAATTGACTACCAAGCCAGATTCTCTTTAGAATTTTTATACAAGGCTACAAACCCTTATGGCTCAACAGTTAGAACTTTGGAATGAAGAGCATAAAATAAGGATGGATATCATGACTCTTCAAACATTATTTATTCCCCATTTATCATCAGTTCAAGAGCAGATCAACCGAGCTACCCAATTGTCAACTCAAGTAGAGGGAAGCACTTCAGATGGTTTGATCACACTGTCAGCTGATATTAAAGCTCACAATACAATAATGGAAAGTGTCAAGGATGCACTTACCAATTTTGGTATTTTGGTATGGTTTTTTCATTGATGTCAGCACCTACTAAAACACTAGCACTTTAGAGATCCAACAACATTCACCAGCAAGCAAGTAACTATTGCACAGTTACTCATATATGATTCACTGGCAGGATATAATGATCACCAACACTTGGTAATATCAAAGACATCGTGTGGACATCTTATCTTAATTAATTAATCATTAGTATATTCATATTTACATATTTTCTTTTACCAGCAAATAGGTCCAGGGTTATCCAGGGTTACACCGGCAGGTTATCTTTTCCAGATCAGCATGGCACGCTATGGAGATGATTAATTATTGTTGTAAATGCATTAAGCCGACATGTTCAATCGGTTATTGCATCGGATATTATATTGTTTGTAAAATGTTTTTATTATAATATCTTGTAGAGTCGACCTACTAAAATTGGTCTTAGGTTATGGTATAAATGTAAGATCTTATTTGTAAGATCAAATGTGGAATGCGAAAAAGAATTGTGTGAAGGTATATGCGAGTTTAAGTAGAGCAATACACACAGACATCTTTTGAAGGTGAAGCTAGGTTTTTGTGAAAGCATATCATCTTTACACCGGTATTGAATCCAGCATATGAAGATGCTATTTTGAGCAGTACATTCTTATTGGATTTAACCATCAAATTGTAGTCAGTGTGACTCCCATTTTGTGATTGAGCAGTGAGCTCTATGTGCTTGGCCTTTCTGCATGTGCAGACCCCATTTATGTACACTTACTATCTATAATAGTATCATCTGATTGTGGGTAAGGTTTCCCATCATGGTTTTTCTCCTTACAGGGTTTCCACGTACAAATATTGGTGTTATGTGTTATGGATGACTTTGTGTTTATGTTTCATGCACTAATCTTACCGGTATAGAAATTAACTATTAAAATTGTCTACCGACATACTTAATTGGTTTACCAGTATTAAGCATTAAGTTGGTTAAGTTGTTTTTGGTTTGAATTTAGTAGACAACTGATTCATGCCCCCCCCCCTCTCAGTTGTCTTTGAAACCTAACAATTGGTATTAGAGCTTAGTCGTATTTTGCAGAAGTTTAGCAACTTGAGGAGATCCAATGTCTACTAGCTATTTCAGGAAGGACAGTCCTAAACTTGGAACCAACTATAGGATATGGAAGATTAGAATGGAGACACATCTGAATTGCATTGGAAAGGACATCTGGGATGTTACAAAGAATCGTTATACTGCTGCTGTACCAGGTCAGTCCAGTCCAGCTAACTTGACTAAAGACGAAGAAAATGATTGCAAAGAAAGAGAAGCACTTCTGAGTGCATTATCAGATCAACAAATCATGGGACTATCAGATAGGTCTACTACTAAAGATATTTGGGATCATTTGGAAACACTGAATGAAGGAGATTCCATAGTCAAAATTGCAAAACTTGAAAGCTTCTGGGTCAGATATGAACATCTGAAAATGGAAGAAGATTAAAGGATTTCTGGTTTTATGGAAAGAGTAAATGAAATTGTTTTGGGTATTAAATGTTGTGGGGGAACCTTAAGTGAGGATGAAATTTTTTCAAAAGTTTTAAGAGGATTGCCACCGGCATATTAAATGAAGGTTACTACTATAAATGAGTTGAGAACAATGCCTAATACATCAGTAACTAGGGATACATTGATTGGGAAACTTTCAGCTTTTGAAATTGAAGAATTTGGTCTTGTTGCTACTATTAAGATAGATTTAGCCTTTAAAGCATCAACATCATCTTCTCCATCATTTGACAAATCTGATTGGAAAGCCTTTTATGCAAGAGAACTTGAAGAAAGCAGGAAAGAAAATCAAGAACTTGAAGAACTTGAAGCACTATTTGCAAGAAAAATGCCTAAAGGTCCAGTTGGAAGTAAGTATGAAGGTAAAGCACCCTTTAAATGTTTTAACTACAATAAGATTGGTCATATGGCTTTGAGATGCCCTGATAGACATGCTAGACTAAGAGAAGAAGCTAGAAGAACATACAAGCCTAATCCCGAATATCAAAGATACAGATTTAAGAAGAATAAAGACAAATCTTGTTACATTGTTGATGAAGGTGTGACTAATGATTCTGATGAGGATCCAACAAACAATAGATGGGTTTTTGTTGCTATAACAGAAGATCAACTAGCACCTACTGCTCAACCGATAGAACAAGCCCTAGCAGCTAAAGTTGAAGTAAAGGATGAATGGATCATTGACTCAATATGCTCACATCATATGATAGGAGACAAAGGTAAATTCTTGAACTTTCAAGAATACAATGGTGGTTTAGTAAGTTTTGAAGATGACAAAGCTTGTTCAATCAAAGGTAAGGGTACAATATCTCTTGATGGTAAGCATAACATTGACAATGTCTACTATGTTGAAGGATTAATGCATAATCTTTTAAGTGTTGGTCAATTAGTTGAGAAAGGATTTCAATTACAATTTAAGAATGGAAAATGCAAAATCATGAATAGAATTGGTTTAGAAATTGCAACCGGTAATCAGACTAGAGGTAATATCTTTCATTTGAATAACAGTGAAAAGACATGCTTGATTGGACATATAGATGAAACTTGGTTATGGCATAAGAGACTTTGTCATGTAAACTTTGATTGCATGGTAAATATCAGTACTACTAAGGCAGTTACAGATTTACCTAAAATTGTCAAACCTCAGAATACAATATGTAAGGAATGTCAATTTGGATAACAAGTTAGAGCTAGTTTCAAAAGTATTCTAGAAAAATCCAATAATGCTCTTGATTTGATTCATACTGATTTATGTGGTCCATCTAGAACTAAAAGCTTACAAGGTGATAGATATTTCATGCTAATAATTGATGACTATTCTAGAATGTGTTGGGTTACTTTTCTCAGAGAAAATTCAGAACCACTTGGAAAGTTCAAACTGTTCAAAGCAATGGTTGAAAATGAAACCGGTAAGAAAATCAAATGTTTAAGATCAGATCAAGGAGGAGAATTCACATCTAAGGAATTTAATACATTATGTGAAGTGAATGGAATCAAAAGATAGCTATTAGCACCTCGGACACCACAACAAAATGGAGTTGCTGAAAGGAAAAACAGAACTATCTTGGATGCATCAAGAAGTATGTTATCAAAAGAAAACCTACCACATGTGTATTGGAGAGAAGCAGTTAGTATAGCGGTCTATACATTCAACAAAGTTCACATCAAAAGTGAAACTAGTAAGACCCCTCATGAACTATGGTTTGATAATACTCCTACTCTTAAGTATTTCAGAATTTCTGGAAGAAAATGTTATATCAGAAGAGATGAGTATATTGGAAAATTTGATCCTAGAAGTGATGAAGGAATATTTCTTGGTTATTCATCTAAAAGCAAGGCATATAGATGTTTTAATAAAAGATTGTAGAAAATTGTTGAGAGTACAAATGTAAAGATTGATGAACAATTCAGAGGAACTTCAAGGTATATAGACTCTGAACTGGCAACAGAAAGTTTGACAAATGAGCCTACGCTAAATCCACCGGTACAGAATGGAGATCCAGCTACCCTGGTGCCATCTGAGGATTCCACAGTAATTGAAGAACAACAACAAACAAAGACACCCCGGTATGTAAGATTGAATCATTCTAAAGATCAGATAACTAGAAACAAGTTTAAAGGAGTTATGACAAGAGGAAGATTGGCAAATGAAGAGGTATGTCTTATTTCTCAAATTGAACCATCATATGTTAATGAGGCATGTGAAGATAAATTTTGGATTAAAGCTATGGAAGAAGAATTAGAACAAATTGAGAAAAATAACACTTGGACATTAGTTCCCTGCCCTAAAGATAAAAATGTAACTGGAACCAAATGGGTATTCAGAAACAAACTTAATGAAGATGGTAAGGTTGTCAGAAATAAAGCAAGACTAGTGTGTAAGGGATATTCACAGAAGGAAGGAGTTGATTACAATGAAACCTTTGCACCGGTAGCTATAATTGAGGCAGTCAGATTATTCTTGGCTTTTGCAGCACACAAGAACTACAAAGTTTATCAAATGGATATTAAATGTGCATTTTTGAATGGAGATCTTGAAGAGGAAGTCTATATTGAACAACTTGATGTATTTTATTTGATAAATGACAATGATATTGTTTGCAGGTTAAGAAAAGCTTTGTATGGATTAAAATAAGCTCCAAGAGCTTGGTATGCAAGATTGGATAAGTATCTTTTAAAGATTATGTAAGGAATTTTCTATTAAAATGCAGCAAGAATTTGAAATGTCTATGATTGGAGAAATAAAATTCTTTTTAGGATTGCAGATTTCACAGATTGATAAAGGTATATTCTTGAGTCAATCCAAATACTTAAAAGAGTTACTAAAGAAATTTGGGATGGAGAACTCTAAACCGGTAAGCACACCTATGACTCCAAATGACAAATTATCTCAAAGGGATGAATCTACACCTGTTAATCCGACTATATACAAATCTATGATAGGAGGTTTACTATATTTGACACAAACCAGAAATGATATTATGAATGTAGTATGTATTGTTTCAAGATTTCAAAGTAATCTTAGAGAAAATCATGAATCAGCAGTAAAAAGGATTTTCCGGTACTTACAAGGCACTATAAATCATGGATTATGGTATCCTAGAGATGAAATTTTTTATCTATGTGCATACACATATGCAAATTGGGCAGGAGATGTGGATGATAGGAAAAGCACCACCAGCGGAGCATTCTTTCTTGGAAATAGATTAGTTTCTTGGTTGAGTAACAAACAAAGTTGTACATCTTTATCAACAAAAGAATCAGAATATGTTGTAGCAGCAACCAACTGTACACAGGTACTATGGCTTAAGCAAATGTTGAAAGACATAAAGGTAAAATGCAAGGAACCTATTACTATATATTGTGATAACACTATAGCAATTGATATATCTAAGAATCCAATACTACATTCTAAAACAAAACATGTTAAAGACATAAAGGTAAAATGCAAGGAACCTATTACTATATATTGTGATAACACTATAGCAATTGATATATCTAAGAATCCAGTACTACATTCTAAAACAAAACATGTTTCTATCAAACTAAATTTTCTAAGGGAAAAAGTTGAAGAAAAGGAGACAAAACTGGTTTATGTTAATACTAAAGAACAACTTGTAGATATTTTTACAAAACCTTTGCCTAAGGAGACTTTTGAATATCTCAGAGATCAGCTTGGAGTTATACCACCACTGGTAGAGACTTAGGGAGTTGATGATTGTCATCAACCAGTAGAATTAACAGACAAATTTTTATTCCGGTCCTTGATGAGGAAGCTACTTCTCAGGGGGAGTAGTTGGTATATTGAATTGATTGGTATTTTGTATATGAACTTGGTTTTGTTGTAACTTTGGCATTTGATGTCAAAGGGGGAGAGATTGGTATGGAAAAACTCACAAAAACTTTGAAAAAACAAGGAAAACACATGTTGCTCCCAGGGGGAGAGATTATTACTCTCTGTATGTATTTTGATTTCTGGTTATGATCTTTTTGGAGATTGTTGGTTTTTGGTATTTGGCATTTCTATTTTGGCACTTTGATGGTTTTTCCATCTTGTGTCGCCATCAATGCCAAAGGGGGAGATTGTTGGTATTTTGGTATGGTTTTGTCATTGATGTCAACACATACTAAAACACTAGCACTTTCGAGATCTAGCAGCATTCACCGGCAAGCAAGTAACTATTGCACAGTTACTGGTATATGGTTCACCGACAGGATATAATGATCACCGACACTTGGAATGATATGGAAGACACTTGGTAATATTGAAGACATTGTGTGGACATCTTATCTTAATGAAATCATTGGTATATTCATATTTGCATATTTGCTTTTACCGGAAAATAGGTCCAGGGTTATCCAGGGTTACACCAGCAGGTTATCTTTTCCAGATCAACATGGCACGCTATGGAGATGATTAATTATTGTTGTAAATGCATTAAGTCGACATGTTCAATTGGTTATTGCATCGGATATTATATTGTTTGTAAAATATTTTTATTGTAATATCTTGTAGAGTCGGCCTACTAAAATTGGTCTTAGGTTATGGTATAAATGTAAGATCTTATTTGTAAGATTAAATGTGGAATGCGAAAAAGAATTGTGTGAAGGTATATGCGAGATTAAGTAGAGCTATACATGAAAACATCATTTTAAGGTGAAGCTAGGTTTTTGTGAAAGCATATCAGTATTACACCGATACTGAATCCAGCATATGAAGATGCTATTTTGAGCAGTATATTCTTATTGGATTTAACCATCCAATTGTAGTCAATGTGACTCCCATTTTGTGATTGAGCAGTGAGCACTAGGCGCTTAGCCTTTCTGCATATGCAAACCCCATTTATGTACACTTACTATCTGTAGTAGTATCATTTGATTGTGGGTAAGGTTTCCCACCATGGTTTTTCCCCTTACAAGGTTTCCACGTACAAATATTGGTGTTATGTGTTGTGGATGACTTTGTGTTTATTTTTCATGTACTAATCTTTACCAGTATAGCAATTAACTATTAAAACTATCTACGGGCATACTTAACTCGTTTACTGGTATTAAGCATTAAGTTGGTTAAGTTGTTTTTGGTTTGAATTTAGTAGACAACTGATTCACCCCCCCTCTCAGTTGTCTCCGGGACCTAACAACCAATGCTCTTATAGAAGCTCATACAAAGTATAAATCTATTTTTGATCAGTTTCCCCCACCAAATGGTAACTAGTTTTGATGTTTGTCAAAAAGGGGGAGTGTACTGAGTATACATAGTATCTGAGTGTACAG
The DNA here is from genome assembly GCF_030272615.1 of Cryptomeria japonica. Classification (NCBI taxonomy): domain Eukaryota; kingdom Viridiplantae; phylum Streptophyta; class Pinopsida; order Cupressales; family Cupressaceae; genus Cryptomeria; species Cryptomeria japonica. Next base: position 378,406,031 of record NC_081411.1, on the reverse strand, counting down.
AGTTTATCATATATACCGAGTGTACAGTTGAAATTTACAGGGGGAGCATGGAACATTAAGAGCATGGAATATAAAGTATGGAACATCAAGTTATGTATAGAATATTGATAAGGGGAGTATGTATTTGAACAATGTATATATTGACATTTCAGTTTATTTTGCAAGTATATAGATTTTGTGTTATGACTTTGAAAGGAGTTTTGTCAAACATACCAAACTAATGTCAAAAGGGGAGATTGTTGCTATTTACTAAGTTGTCATTAGTTTTATGTCCAAAGTCATCCTATATACATTAGTCGGTTAATACTACCGAAAAGTCCAGTTGGTAAATACCAAGGTTATCGGTGTCGGTTACATAAGATAGACAAGTCACCGAGATGATATACACCGAGCTATGAACCGAGACGAATACAAAATGTCTACTAAGTAAAGTTCATATGTCTACCAAGCAGCAAAGAAGGAATACCGAGTTAATCCGAACCAAGTGGAAACGTGTTACCAGATTCAATGAACCTGGACACAAATGTGAAACATGTTACAAGATTCGAGAAGATGAAACTGTTATTACATAGGAAATTGCATTTAAAGATTTTGTATGATTTTGAGGAAGAATATCCAATGAAATAATTTCTATGTTTATTCATTCAATAAAACATGTTTGTATGATCAAAGCATGAACAAATCACTGTCTCAGGGATCTATATAAATAGAATGATTTGAGTATTTGAGAAATGACATGACAATCAAGAGAGAAGATGCGAAGTGATGATATAGTTAAGTGTGAAGAAAGAAGATTGACAGAGATATTCAGAGGTTACCGAGAAGGTTTTAGAGAATAGTTTAAGGGACAGAGTATACAGAAGTGGTTACCAAGTTTATTTATCAATTACTAAGGAATGCTATGAGCAAGGTAATTTTATATTGAGCACATAGAGTCTGCTATAACATTTCAGATGTGAAGTTGTAGATATTTTGTAAAGATTTTGATTGAATTATTAAGTTGTGTTAGAAACTTTTAACAGGGTAAAAGACTCTGTGAGATTTTGCCAAGATCAAGAGCTCAATGAAAAGTACAAAATAGAGACACAATATAGGACAAGAATAAACTATATTCTCATCAATAGAAAATGATCAATTAATAATAATTACATACAATGTAAATGAGCTTTCTTATATAGGCAAGGCTAGGGATATGTGGCTCAATAAGAAACAAGGGTAGGTAGGAAATAGGTGTGGGTAGGTAGGAGAAATAATATAATAGTCCACATGTGGTGGATCACCCACTGAATGTGGAGTGTAATAACAAGATCAACACCATAAAAGGTGGAATTTCTCCTACACACACTATCCCAATGTGGCACAAACACCCAAGTGTCTCATACCCAAACTACTATGAAATGCATGTACTAAGTAAACTTAAGTAAGTGTAATAATATCCAAGATGAATAGTTATTTACACCAACACCCCCCCCTTAAGTGCAACTTAGGGGAATGCACTTAAGTCTACAATGCAACTAAGCAATGCAAGATGGGTCCTGACTACGAGGCCATGTTAGGTACCCATGTACAAATGCAAATGCATGCAAACCAATGCAATGAAAACTCTCACAAAGTGAGGAAAGAGAGAAAAACCCAATGGGAAAAAACCCTCCCCCAAAAGAGAGATGAAAAACATACAAGAGAACTCTCATAGAAGAATGTGAAGGACAAAACCACATGTGAGGAAAAGGTCCCCCCCATATGAGAGAAGAAGAGAAGCTAGGAAGCCCCCCCTTAATGTGGAATCTACACCAATGATAGAAGCTCAATGTATGAAGAAACTGCTCCATGAACGTCGAACAACATTCCTCCCCTTAGGAAGAAACAAAACCAAAGGTGTATCCATGAAGTCTCCCTAATCATGAAGGGAATATGTATGAAGAAAACTCATGATGAAAGGAATCTCTGAAAACTGCTCAAGTGTCCCCATGTCAATGCTGAAAGATACCCCCTCCAAAGGTGGTAAACTGTGCCACACTACTGAAAAAGGCACTCCAAGATTTAGTGGAGATGGATGTAGAACATGTCCCAAAGACTCACATGTCTCCTCAAAAGATAAAGAGACCTCCTCCAACTATTGTACATAAGTATCCACAATCATGTCAACCTTGAAAGAATGATCATGTAGAGAATGAACAAGAGGGTCAGAGTGTGCCCTCGCAACAATTGAAGAAGGATCACCTTCATTAAAGAGAAGATGAATGTCATCAATGATGTCTCCCAAATCTGCAATGTAGGATTCCATAAATAAACCTGCAATATTTGTCAAGTAATCATCCCATGAATCTAAAGCTGGAAGACAATGAATATCCTACTGCACTGAATCACATGAAGGCAAAACTGTCGCACTATCCGCATCATCAGGTGCAATAGGTGATGTGATATCAATATGAAGAGATGAAATAAAAGGCTCAAGAATGGGGTCACATGTGAGAATCCCCATGTTCAAGTGCCCAAAGTTCTCCTCAAAATCTGAATCATCACAAGAAGTGTGATCATAATGTATAGAATCATCAAATGTGAAATCATCATCATCAACAAAATCTGAAAAGGAGTATAACCAAGATGCATGATCAACCACCCCAGTCGCAATGATAGCTCTAGTCTCCAAGTCTCTAATGAAAACTGAGTCAGGTGTGAACTCCACAACTCTCTTAGTTGCACCATGTGTGATTTGATAGATAGAAAGGAGATTGCTTTTCAAGTGGGGTACACACAACACATCATTGAAGGAGTTATCCCTAATGTTAATAGATCATTTCCCAATCACATCCATGTATGTATGATTGCCCATCAAAATCTGTGGCATGGTGCAAGGCTCAAATGTAGAGAACATAGACTGTGAAGATGCCATATGATGAGAAGCCCCTGAATCTAGAAGCCATCTCTCTGAATCATGAGTGATAGTAGCACATAGAGCTTTTCCTTTTCTTGTTCCAAAAGAGTGAGTCTTCCCACTTGTAGAAGCCATGAATGGTTGCCCTTTTCCTTTTGAATGTGAGGAAGTGGAAGTTGATGAATCATCCTTCTTGTAGACTTTAGGCAAATCAATGTTATGCTTTTTGATGATATTTGTAAGCTCATCAATCTTCTTAGAATGGCAACGATGCTCCTCATGACCAATCTTTTTACAATAAGCACAAGTAGGTCTCTCCCTCTTTGGTGAATTATCTCTCTTGGAAGAGGATGAATCTCCTTGTTGTGGAGAAGATGGTGCTTTTTCTTTAGGCTTTGATTGCCATTTCTTCTTGTTTGAGTTGTCCTTTCCTTGATTTCCTTTGTTCCCTGGATTTGCCACTAATGCTTGAGACTTAGAAGCCTTAAGAATGCCCATGCTTATCAACTTAGTTTGTTCCATCATCAACATTTCATTGAAAGCATCAAATGTAGGCATTTTGTAGCTTGAACCCATTGTCATCCTATGGGTTTGGAAACTAGAAACAAATGCTGCATATTCTTGTGGAAGCTTGCCTATCAAGTTGAATATCGAGTATCCTTCTTATCAATGCCACAATCTTTGAGTTGTGCCCTCAACTCATTTGCCTTAGTGACATAATCTTGTATAGTATCAAAGTTCTTGGGATCTAACATCGTGAGATCACTATCAATTTGATATCCCCTAATCTCATCAACTTGACCATACAAGTCTTGAAACTTTTGCCAAGCATCCTTGATTAGAGTACATTTCTCAATATGAAAAATGAGATCCTTTGATACATACTTTCTTAAGGTACCAATTGCCATGATATTTTTAGTGAGCCAATCCAAGTGACCAACTGGATCAACCTTAGGATCAGCGGGAGCAACAATAGTTCCATCAATGTAATGAGTGAGTCCTTTTTCCATAAGTTTACTCCATGCATCAATTTTCCAGGTAGCATAATTATGAGGAGTTAAGAGAGGAAACTTAGAAGAACCCATAGCAGCAAAAAGGAAGGAACACAAGAGTACAAAAGCACAAGAGACACCCTCCCAAATTCAATCAATCAAAGTACCCCCCCCAAAGTGATGATTTTGGCACTTTATACTTACTGCGATTACAATGAGCCACTTGGAAAAGAAGGCAAAGTGGACTTATGATGCAAATTTTACAACTTCTCAAATGAGATACAAGAAACTCCAGTCAATAGTGCAATGAATCTAATTGAGATTCAAGCAAATATACAAGTACCAAGAGAGCCAAAAAGGCCAAAATTTGAAAGTACAATTTCTACTTACAATGGCATCAATCTGATAGCATCATGTGAAAGTAGATGAAAAAATACGCACTTTCAAAAAAAATGGCACCTGAAAAGGAGGTCGTATGACCCTAAATGAAGCCTCTGAAGTTGCAAAAACTGGGATTACTCAGGTACAGTCACCGAAAACTGTATTTTTTGAAAAATCCATGCATCAAAATCAAAAAAAAATTCACCACTATGGAGAGCACAAAATTCTAGCCCATTTCAAAAAAAATTGCACCAAAAAAGGAGCAAAAATGAGCAAGTTATGGCCATTTGAAGTTGAACTGCAAAATTAAAAAGCTTAATGAGAGAGGCCTACAAAATTTTTGAAAAATGATGATGTGGTGCTGATGTCAGCAATTCACTATGTTAAATTTGACGGTCGTATGACCATCGCAAAAACTTCGCCTCCCTGCTGACTGGGCATCCGTATTGTACGGACTGATGACGTGGCAGATGACAGTGCAGGCCATACCGTATGGATTTGCTGACTGTGCAAGCAGATTTGGCTGATGATGTGGTGGTCGTACAGATGACGTGGCGTACAGATTTTACCCGCGGGCCAGTGGCCGCCTGCCACGTGGTAGACGCGAGCCCTCCTGTCTGGGTGGTCGCCGGAAAACTTTCGTCCTCGGCATGTGGTAGCGAGCGCCGGAGAGTGGCGTAGGCGAGCTATTGCTGACGGTGGCGACGGGGACGACGAGTACCGGCGTGGGCAGTGGCAGGTATAGGCACAGAGACCGGTGGGGAGACCTGGAGGGTACAGGCGCGGGTGATGGTGGCAGGTAGTATGCCTGCAACCTGCGACACGCAGGTACACACTACATGGGGGGGGGGGGGTCTGCGGACCCTCCAAAAACACTTTGTTTTTTTCAAAATTTTTTCTTTTTTTTGATTTTTTTTTATTTTTGATTTTTCGAAAAAAATTTCAGAAAGTAAATTTTTTTTTTTTCGAAAAATTAATAAAAAAATTTGGAAATCTGTACAATAATAGCAAAATTGGCGAAAAAAATTTTCTCACCAAAATAGGCCGACTTTATAACCAAAATTCATGGAAACGGCCTTCTGGACACAATGGCGGGGTTGGATCTAGTCTAGGACGCCTCCAAAAGATGCTGCTCCTCAGATCTACCTCTTGACGTCGCAATAATGCCTCTTTAAGACGAATCAATGAAGTCCCAATGGCTCTGATACCATGTGAGATTTTGCCAAGATCAAGAGCTCAATGAAAAGTACAAAATAGAGACACAATATAGGACAAGAATAAACTGTATTCTCATCAATAGAAAATGATCAATTAATAATAATTACTTACAATGTAGATGAGCTTGCTTATATAGGCAAGGCTAGGGATATGTGAGCACACAAACATGAAATGTGGCTCAATAAGAAACAAGGGTAGGTAGGAAATAGGTGTGGGTAGGTAGGAGAAATAATATAATAGTCCACATGAGGTGGATCACCCATTGAATGTGGAGTGTAACAACAAGATCAACACCATAAAAGGTGGAATTTCTCCTACACACACTATCCCAATGTGGCACAAACACCCAAGTGTCTCATACCCAAACTACTATGAAATGGATGTACTAAGTAAACTTAAGTAAGTGTAATAATATCTAAGATGAATAATTATTTACACCAATAGACTCTAATAAATTCTATAAATTGTAAAGCCTTTAACCAGGTACAATATTTTGTAAAAGTGTTTGTAAAATCCTTTAGCAAGGTAGATCTAAAGATATTTATACTCCTAACAGGGTAAGCTATCAGAAATAGCTAAACATGTAGCTCTAATCGAGCAATCTTGATTACTGCAATAGTGAAGTTGTGGGTGCTATCCCCACCGCAGTTTTTCTCTCTAACCAAGAGTTTCTGCGTGACCAAAAATCTTTGTGTCATGGAGTGAAATTTGATGGATGTTATTTCTATGATTATGTTTCAGTATTATATATTTATGAGATTAGCAATACTTAGTTTGTGTTTATCAGTAAAATTGTTTTTTAAGAAAATTTTTGAAGTACTGATTCACCCCTCCCCTCTTAGTACATTATCTTTCCAAGTCATACCTAACAACACCATAGTGAGACCCATTAAAATATTCTAACTCATTCTCCAATGCATATCCAAACCAAATAACATGATCCAATCAAGATAGCCCAATCAGACACACCAAACTATAACACAATTGAACATCTCAAACACAAATCAACATAGCTCTATTGTAAAACAAAGAAACCGCTAGAGAAGCACACTGAGAATACTACACTATTGGCATTACATTAAGTTTGTTGGTATGATGATATTGAGAAGGTTGTTGGAGATTGATGATATAATTGATAAAGGATGATTACTGTCTTAATAATATTATTTTGTCATTCATGTCAAGCAATTGATTTTCTGATTCAGTATGATGTTGCCATATCTTAAAGGGTATGTTTTAACGAGTATAAAGATGTCAGTAAGTGACACTGAAAGAATGTGAAAATGAAGGGGAGTAATAAGCTATTCAATGGGCAATTATTACTGAGTTAGACAGTGATGAGATTATGTTATTTTGATTGTTTTGATGTCCTATATATGTGTATTCGAAGACTGAATAAGAAGGAGAAAAGATTTCATGTAATAGAATGAGTAAAGTTTTGATACTATTTTGTTTTACCGAGTAAGGAGCTAGTCGGTAAATTACAAGGTTATCAATGTCGGTTAAAGAAGAAAGAAGTCACCGAGTGTCATCAGCAAGCAAAGCTATCGAGATAGTAACCAAGATGAATACAAAATGTCTACCGAGTAAAGTTCAGAATTAACCGAGCGTCAACCAAACAGTAACAAAATGCATTGGATGAATAAATACATTATTAAATGAAGGATGCCAATGAGATGGAGATTTATAGAAGACTGGAATGTCATGCAAGAAGTTTGTTAAGGATCAACTGCAATGAAAATTCAAGATTTAGATCTACAACATAGATTGAACGGTCATAACCGAGCCCAAGTACCAAGAAAGGAACACAAGTTTCAAGACAAGATAAAATGTTTTTCAGTTCGAAGGATTCAATGAACCTAAGCAAGTTTGAAGATCTAATGGCTAAGATTAATCATGGGAAATGTGATTAAGGAGATTAAGTAGTTAGGAATTGCTTATAAATAAGGAAAAATTGATAAACAATGTATGCGGGCAAATAGAAGAACAATGATGTTGCTGAAGTGATTACAGAGTACAGAAGATTGAAGATCTAATTGAAGAACAAAGTGAGAAGCCCAGCAAGGAGGAAGATGATTTTTATGACAAGATTATTTTGAGCACATAGAGTCTGCCATAACATTTTAGATGTGAAGTTGCAAATATATTTAATTACTGTTATTTATTTTTGTAAGTGACACGAAATTACTTAACCAAGTGGACCTAACAATCTTATTTGTAAATCCTCTAGCAAGGTAACATTCTAATTGATTGTTTGAAATCCTTTGACAAGGTTACTTCTAACAAAGTGAAAGATTCTAATAGATCTTAGGGAAATCCCTTGACCGGGTCACATATAGCAATGTGTTTATGTAATATTTAACAAGATTGGCTTTTAACTGAGCATACTCTAGAAGAGTATATTTTCTTTGTGGGTTCAAAATCCTAGAGTGGTTTTTCCCTATTTGGGTTTCCACATTAAATCTAGTGTTAAATGTGTTTTGATGTTTCAAGTTTTTTCAGTTTATGAGTTTGAATTATTTACAGTCATAGTTGCATGTCAAGTAAGTTCTACCAAGGTTGAATCTGGTTAGAACATTGCATTGTGAGTTTATCTGATTCACCCCCCCCTCTCATTTAACTAACAATTGGTATCAAAGCTCGAACTCCAAAAGAAAATTTTAAAGGAACTTGAGGCAAGATCTGAAGATGTATAAAAGGGATGCGCCAAAGTTGAACAAGTCAAGTTTCACCACATGGCAGAAAAGGATGAAGTTGCACTTATCAGGAATTGGAGAATATACAACATATTATCTGGAGAATGATTACACTACACCTAGCATCTACCTTATGACAATAGAAGAAATAAAGGCAAAGCAAGAACATATTCAAGCAATGATTGAAATAACATCTGCATTGACTGACTCGGAGTTTAATGATCTAGAAGGCTGTAATGATGTCGAAGCTATGTGGAATAAGTTTACATTTGTCTATGGTGGTGATGAACATGTTCAAAAAGAAAAAGTAGACAATCTAAGAGGTCAAATTCCTGAGAATGAATGAAGGTGAGAACATAATCCAATATAGTACAAGGTTAAAGGAAACTATCAATCAAATCAAAGGAGCAAGAGGAACTATTGAAGAAAAGGGTGTAACAAGTAAGTTGTTGAGAACACTTCTACCTACTTATGCCATTCGAGTCTCTGAAATTAATGAATTAAGGTCTATACCAAACATGCCAATCTCTTTGGATGCTACTATCAGTAAGCTACATGCTTTTGGTTTAAGTAATTTTGATAACAGTGGGTCTTCGGTAAACAAAGTTGAATCTGCATTCAGTTCTTTTCATCTTGGTGAATCTAATGATTACAATGATAGAATGTATAAGTATACTGAAGGAAATCATAGTGGAGCAAGTGAGAGATTTCACAGAAACATGGAAGAAGAAAACAAACTATATGAGGAAATCAGAAAGTAAGAAGAGTTTGAAGCATTATTGGCCAGAAGGTTACTGAGAGGCAAAGATAAGTATAAAGGAAAGTTACCTTTAAAATGTTTTAACTGTGATAAAATTGGACATATGGCTTCTAACTGTCCTAACAAAGAATCTAGTGGAAAGAGAGAATACCAAGATAAAAAATAGAAAGACAACCAATACAGAGGGCACTGAGACTTCAGAAGGAGAGATAGAAAGACATGCCTAGTAGCTGATGAGGAATCCAATGATGATAAATCTGATGGGACTGAGACAAAGGAAGTTGTATATGTAGCTATCAAAGATGGATTAGATGAAGAAAGGTATGAAGAAAAATCCTTAATATCACACATAAATAATAATGATTCTTGGATCATAGATAGTGGATGCTCACATCACATGATAGGTGATAAACACAAGTTTGTTAAATTAGAAGATTATGATGGAGGTTATGTAAGATTTGGTAATGATGCACCATGTCTTATGAAAGGTAAAGGTTCTATCACACTTCTTGACAATGCTAGATATGATGATGTATATTGGGTTGAAGGTCTAAAATACAATTTTTTGAGTGTAGCACAGCTAAACAATACAGGATACCGAATAGAATTTCAGAAAGGAATTGTCAAAGTTCATGACAAACATGGAAAGTTGGCTTCTATTGGGACTCAAACAAGAGGTAATACATTTCATCTTGACTCAACTTGAAATGATTTTCTATATGCAAAAATAGAAGATACCTGGTTATGGCATAAAAGGTTTTGTAATGTAAATTTTGATAACCTGATCAAAATAAGTAAGAAGCACCGAGTAAGAGGTCTACCGAGCTTGGAAAAACCTAAGAATGCAATATGCCAAGGATGCCAGATGGGTAAGATGACAAAATCAAGCTTTACAAGTAAGTCTTACACTTTTAAAGGAATTTTAGATCTTGTACACACTGATCTTTGTGGTCCTATGAAAGTTCAAAGTTATTATGGTGATAAATACTTCATATTATTTGTGGATGATTACTCAAGGATAATGTTAGTTATGTTTTTAAAAGAGAAATCAGAATCTTTTCAAATGTTCAAATGGTATAAGGCAAGAGTTGAAAATGAAACAGGAAGACAGTTGAAATGTCTAAGATCTGATAGAGGAGGAGAGTTCATTTCAGATGAATTTAACTTATTTTGCAATGATCATGGTATAAAGAGACAAGTGTCTGCACCGAGAACACCACAACAAAATGGGATAGTTGAAAGAAGAAACAGATCAATTGTAGATTGTGCCAGAACCTTGATGAGAGAAAAGAGAGTAACTCAAATATTTTGGAGAGAAGCAATAAGTACTGCAATTTATACCCTAAACCGAGTACAACTGAAGAAAGGAACTATGAAGACACCGTATGAAATCTGGTATGACAAGAAACCAAATGTAAGCTATTTTAAAATATTTGGAAGTAGATGTTATGTTCACAAGATGACATAAATGGAAAATTTGATCAGAAAAGCAAGGAAGGAACATTTCTTGGTTATTCCTCTAAGAGTAAAGCATTTAAATGTCTGATCAAATCATCTAAAAAAATAGTAGAAAGTGCAAATGTGAAAATTGATGAATTTGCATAAAGGAATGATGAAGGAAATTCCAAAGAACCAAAGGATTATGAAGAGTTTGTATATGTACAACTGAGAAGTATAACCAAGAAAGTCAATGAAGAAAATACTCAGTTACCGAGTGATGAAGAAGATCATACAGAGCCTACCAAGCCTGTATTAGCAAAATATGTCAGAAGAAATCATGCATCAAGTCATATTATAGGAGATAAGGATGCTCCAGTGATGACAAGGAACAAACTGAGACATGACACATGTCTGATATCCGAGTTTGAATCGAGGATAGTAAAAGAGGCATTAAACAATGAAGACTCGGTGAATGCTATGACAAAAGAGATTGAACAAATCAAGAAAAATGAAACATGGACACTGGTCCCAAGACCAAAAGAGAAAAATGTAATTGGTACAAAGTGGATTTTCAAAAATAAGCTAAATGAAAAAGGTGAGGTCATTCGGAATAAAGAAAGGCTAGTTTGCAAAGGTTATGCTCAAGAAGAAGGAATAGACTATGGTGAGACTTTTGCACCTGTGGCAAGACTTGAGGGAGTGAGAACAATGTTGGCATATGCTACTTACAAAAATTTCAAGGTATATCAAATGGATGTTAAATCTGCATTTTTGAATGGTATACTAGAAGAAGTCTATATTGAACAGCCTGAAGGATTTATTGAAGAGAAGAATAACGATTAGGTATATAAGTTGAACAAAGCTTTATATGGCCTAAAGCAAGCACCTAGAGCATGGTATGAAAGGTTGCACTCTTACTTAATAAAGATTGGATTTATGAGGACTAGTGAAAACAACAACATGTTGATAGTTTTGATACTTAATATAAGTACAGATCCAATAGCCAACAAGATTAGAGGGGGGGGGTGAATCATACAAACTTAATCTTCCATAAAAACATCAGATTCAACCTCGGTAACATATACTTCAGTAATATAACCAAAACTGCTAAACATACAAACTCAAAAGCATATAAACATCATAAACCTCACAACACTAGATTTAACGTGGAAACCCAAATAGGAAAAAACCACTATGGGATTTCAGACCCATTAAGAAATATACTCTTCTAGAGTATGCTCAGTTAAAAGAAAATCCTATTAAAGATTACAAACACATTAATAGATGTGACCCGGTTAAGGGATTTCCCTCAGATCTGTTAGGATCTTCACCTTGTTAGAAGTGACCTTGTTAAAGGATTTCAAACACTCAATCAGAATGTCACCTTGCTAGAGGGTTTTGCAAATAAGATTGTTAAGTCTACTCGGTTAAGAGATTTTTTGTCACTTTCACAAAATAACAGTAATAAAATATATCTGCAACTTCACATCTAAAATGCTAAAGCCAATTCTTATTTGCTCAATACAATCTAGACATAGAACTAATCTTGTCCATTTGTTGGGCTTCTATACTCTATTATTCAAACAGGTCTTCAAGCTGCTATGCTCGGTAATCACTATGTAGCATCCCTATGCATACATTTTCTCGCATGCATTGTTTATCAACAGTTCCCTATTTATAAACAATTAGCTAACCGCTTAATCTCCTTGATCACATTTCCCATGATCAATCATAGCCATCAGCTCTTCATGCTTGACCAAGTTCAATGTATCTTTCGATCTGAAAAATGTTTTACCCCACCTTGGAACTTGCATATATTTCTTGGAACTTGTGCTAGGGTATTGCGGTTCAATCTGAACTGTAGATCTTCCTGCCGATCTTCCATTGCCATAGATTCTTAACAAACTTTATTTATGGTATACCAATCATTTAATCAGTTCCATCTCATCAACTTCCTTCATTAAATAACAAATGTAACCATTTAATGCATTCTGTTACAACTTGGTTACAACTCAGTAAATACTAAACTTGATTAACTGATAGCGATAACCTTAGGGTTTACCGACTAGGTTCCTTGCTTGGTAACATAGTATAGTATTAACCTTACAATTTACAATATATGTATTATGTCAAAACAATCTAAACATCATGATCTCATAATTGTCTGACTCAGTAATAGTTGCCCATTGAATACCTTATTCATCCTCTTATTCATCATAATCTTTTTGTGTCTTTTACCAACATCTTTATACTCTTCAAATCATACTTCTCAAGATATGGCAACATCATACTAAATTAGAAAATCAATTTCTTGACATCAATGACAAAATAATAATATCAAGATAGTAAACATCCTTAATCAGTTATATCCATAATCATCAACAACATTCTCAATATCCTTGTTGAAATGCCAACAATCTTGTATTGTCTGTTATAATGCCAAATGCTAACAATCTCCCCATTTGGCATTGATGGAAAAACTAATTGATTTGACCTTAAAAGATTCAGATTGCTATGATTTTGAAATGCTGAAATGCTCTCCCCCATACATTAGACTTCTCCTATTTTCTTCAATCTTTTCAATCAGTCTTCTCTCCCTTATATTAGTCTTCTCCCCCTTATATTAGTCTTCTCCCCCTTTGACAACAATGCCAAAAAGTAAAGAACTAAAACATAATTTCTTCCTATATGAAGTGAATTCCTGCTGTTGTGTATCAACTGAGTCTCAGTCAGAGCATTTTGTCTTCAATTCATGTTCCTTGTATGGTATCCTATATTGTTTCCTGTAATATTTCCTGTACACCTTTAGAAAACCTCCTAAAGTGTGTAAATTAGCATCAACATCTAAAAGCTATTCGATAGAGTCATTAGATTGATGCTTTTACCAAACTTGGTCAATGAGTAGAAGATAGGAGTAGGACCCCTAACTTACTTCTAAGATATTCAAAAGTGTCCCTTGGTAGTGGTTTGGTAAAGATATCTACTATTTGTTCCTTTGTGCTAACATACTCCAACACCACTTTCTTCTCTTGAGCTTCTTCTCTAAGATAATGATATTTGATAGAGATGTGCTTTGTCTTAGAGTGTATAACAAGATTTTTTGAAATGTTAATGGCACTAGTATTGTCACAGAATATAGTTACTGGTTCAGTAACTTTCTCATTTGTTCCTTCCAACAGTTGTTTGATCCATGCAATGTTGGTACAATTCAATGTTGTAGCAACATATCCAGCTTATGCTGTTGACTATGAAACACATCCTTGTTTCTTGCAAAGCCAACTCACTGGTCTTTCTCCTAAAAAGAAAGCTCCTCCACTTGTGCTTTTTTTGTCATCAATGTTGGCTACCCAATCAGTATCAGTATAACCTGTTAAATCAAAATCATTTCCTTTCTGATATACTAAGCCATAATCTTCAGTGCCTTTCAAGTATCTAAAAATTCTTTTGATTGTTGTCATGTGTGTTTCCTTAGGATCTGCAGAGAATCTTGCAACTATACCTACTGCATGTGCTATGTCTATTCTGTTGTGAACAACATATTGTAGCTTTCCAATCATGGATCGGTAAAGTGTCTCATCAATAGATGCAGATTCATCATTCTTTGATAATTTATAGTTGGTAGTCATAGCAGTACTTACTGGTTTTGAATGCTCCATTCCAAATTTCTTCAAGATTTCCATTATGTACTTGGATTGAGTAATGAAAATCTCATTTTTCATTTGCAGTATCTGTAGACCTATAAAATACTTTATCTCACCGATTAATGACATCTCAAATTCTTTGCTCATTTCATTTCCACAAAATATAATATCATCAACAAATATGGCTGAGATCAATATTCCATTTTCATCATTCTTCATGCACATATTGCTATTCTCACTTGTCCTTATAAAACCAATCTTAATCAAATAAGAGTGCAATCTTTCATACCATGATCTAGGTGCTTGTTTCAAACCATATAAAGCTTTGTTCAATTTACATACCTAATCTTTATTATTGTCTTCTACAAATCCTTTAGGTTGTTCAATAAAAACTTCTTCTAATATTCCATTTAGAAATGCAGATTTGACATCCATTTGATATACCTTGAAGTTTTTGAAAGCAGCATATGCCAATAATGTTCTTACTCCTTTGAGTCTAGCAACAAGTGCAAAAGTTTCACCATAATCAATTCCTTATTCTTGAGCATAACCTTTGCAAACTAGTCTTGCTTTATTTTGAATTACCTCTCCTTTTTCATTTAGCTTGTTTCTGAAAATCCACTTTGTACCGATTACATTTTTGTCCTTCGATCTTGGGATTAGTGTCCATGTGTCATTCTTCTTGATTTGATCAATCTCTTCTGTCATAGCATTTATCCAATCTTCACTGTTAAATGCCTCTTTCACTATTCTCAGTTCAAATTCAGATATCAGACATGTGTTCTATCTTAGTTTGTTTCATGTCATCACTAGATCATCCTTATCTCCTATAATCTAACTTGGTGCATGATTTCTTCTAACAAACTTGGATAATACAGGCTTGGTAGGCTCTATATGATCTTCTTCATCACTCAATAACTAGATATTCTCTTCATTTTCTTCAATAGTCTTCTCGGTAAGACTTGTTGGCTGAATATAGACAAATTCATCATAATCTTCTGGTTCCTTGAAATTTCCTTCATCATTTCTTTCTTCAAATTCATCAATTTTCACATTTGCACTTTCTACTATTTTGTTAAATGATTTGATCAGACATTTAAATGCTTTGCTTCTAGAAGAATAACCTATAAATGTTCCTTCTTCACTTTTTTGATCAAACTTGCCATTTCTATCATCTTTGTGTACATAGCATCTACTTCCAAAGATTTTAAAATAACTTACATTAGATTTCTTATCATACCAGATTTCACATGGTGTCTTCAAAGTACCTTTCTTCAGTTGTACTCGGTTCAGGGTGTAAACTGTTGTGCATACTGCTTCTCTCCAAAATGTTTGTGGCACTTTCTTTTCAATCATCAGTGTTCTAGCACAATCCACAATAGATCTATTTCTTCTCTCAGTTGTTCCATTCTGCTATGGATTTCTCGGTGCAGAGACTTGTCTTTTAATACCATGATCATTGCAGAATACGTTGAATTCATTAGATGTGAACTCTCCTCCTCTATCTGATCTAAGACATTTCAGTTGTCTCCTTGTTTCATTTTCAACTCTTGCCTTGTACCATACAAACATTTCAAAAGCTTCTGATTTTTCTTTTAAAAACATTACTCACATCATCCTTGAATAGTCATCCACAAATAATATGAAATATTTATCACCATAATAACTTTGAACTTTCATAGGACCACAAAGATCATTGTGCACAAGATCTAAAATTCCCTTAGAAGAGTAAGACTTACTTGTGAAGCTTGATCTTGTCATCTTACCCATCTAGAATCCTCGGCACATATCATTCTCAGGTTTTTCAAGACTCGGTAGACCTTTTACTTGGTCCTTCTTGCTTATTTTGATCAGATTATCAAAATTTACATGACAAAACCTTTTATGCCATAACCAGGTATCATCTATCTTTGCATACAAACACTTGTTCCGAGTTGAGTCAAGGTAAAATGTGTTACCTTTTGTTTGTGTCCCGGTAGCAGCTAACTTTCCATTCTTGTCATGAACTTTGACAATTCCTTTCTGAAATTCTATTCGGTAACCTATGTTGTTTAGCTATGCTACACTCAACAAATTGTATTTCAAACCTTCAACCCAATAAACATTATTGCATCTTGCATTGTTAAGAAGTGTTATAGATCTTTTACCTCTTACCGGACATGGTGCATCATTACCAAATCTAACATAGCCTCCATCATAATCTTCTAACATAACAAACTTGTGTTTATCACCTGTCATATGATGTGAGCATCCACTATCTATGATCCAAGAATCATTAGTGTTTATGTGAGATATTAGGGCTTTTTCTTCATACCTTTCTTCATCTAATCCATCTTTGATAGCCACATAAACTACTTCCTCTGTATCAGTTTCATCTGATTTATCATCATTGGATTCCTCATCAGCTATTAAGCATGTCCTTTTATATCTTCTTCTGAAGTCTCGGTATCCTCTGTAATGATTGCCTTTCTATTTTTCATCTCGGTAATCTCTCTTTTCTGTAGAATCTTTGTTAGGACAGTTAGAAGCCATATGTCCTATCTTATCACAATTGAAACATTTCAAAGGTAGTTTTCCTTTATACTTACCTTTGCTTCTCAGTAACCTTTTGGCTAATAGTTCTTCAAACTCTTCCTGCTTTCTGATTTCCTCATACAGTTTGTTTACTTCTTCCATGTTCTTACGAAATCTTTCACTTGCTCCATTGTGATCTCCTTCAGAGTACTTATACTTTCTTTCATTGTAACCATTAAGTTCATCAAGATGAAAAGAACTAAATGCAGATTCAACTTTATTTACCGAAGATCCACTGTTATCAAAGTTACTTAACTCAAATGCATGTACCTTACCAATAGCAGCATCTAAAGAAACTGGCATATTAGGTATAGACCTCAATTCATTGATTGCAGAGACTCAGAGTGCATAAGCTGGTAGAAGGGTTCTTAACAACTTACTTGTTATATCCTTTTCTTCAATAGTTCCACCTACTCCTTTGATTTGATTGACAATCTCCTTTAGTCTTGTATTGTACTGAGTTATGTTCTCACCTTCATTCATTCTCATAGATTCAAGTTGTCCTCTTAGACTATCTTCTTCTTCTCTTTGAACATGTTCATCTCCTCCATATACTGATATGAGCTTATCCCACATTGCCTTTGCATCATTGCAGCCTTCTAGGTCATTAAACTCTGAGTCAGTCAATGCAGATGTTATTTCAATCATTGCTTGGATATGTTCTTGCTTTGCCTTTATCTCTTCCATTGTCAATGGATAGGTGCTTGGTGTAACAAAATCATTCTCCAGATAGTATATAGCATATTTTCCAACTCCTGATAGATGCAACTTCATCCTCTTCTGCCATGTAGAGAAACTTGACTTGTTCAGCTTCGGTGCATCCCTCTTATACATCTTTGGATCTTTAACTCAAGTGCCTTTAAACTTTTCTTCCAAAGTCCAAAGCTCTAATACCAATTGATAGTTCAGATACTTAATATAAGTACAAATCCAATAGCCAACAAGATGAGAGGGGGGGGGGGGGTGAATCATACAAACTTAATCTTCCATAAAAACATCAGATTCAACCTCGGTAACATATACTTCAGTAATATAACCAAAACTGCTAAACATACAAACTCAAAAGCATATAAACATTATAAACCTCATAACACCATATTTAACGTGGAAATCCAAATAGGGAAAAACCACTATAGGATTTCAGACCCACTAAGAAATATACTCTTCTAGAGTATGCTCGGTTAAAAGCAAATCGTGTTAAAGATTACAAACACATTGCTAGATGTGACCGGGTTAAGGGATTTCCCTCAGATCTGTTAGGATCTTCACCTTATTAGAAGTGACCTTGTTAAAGGATTTCAAACACTCAATCAGAATGTCACCTTGCTAGAGGGTTTTACAAATAAGACTGTTAAGTCCACTCGGTTAAGAGATTTTTTGTCACTTTCACAAAATAACAGTAATAAAATCTATCTGCAACTTCACATCTAAAATGTTAAAGCAGATTCTTATTTGCTCAATACAATATAGACATAGAACTAATCTTGTCCATCTGTTGGGCTTCTATACTCTATTATTCAAACAGGTCTTCAAGGTGTTGTGCTTGGTAATCACTATGTAGCATCCTTGTGCATACATTTGCCCGCATGCATTGTTTATCAACAGCTCCCTATTTATAAATAATTAGCTAACCACTTAATCTCCTTGATCACATTTACCATGATCAATCATAGCCATCAGATCTTCATACTTGACTAGGTTCAATGCATCTTTTGATCTGAAAAATATTTTACCCCACCTTGGAACTTGCATATATTTCTTGGAACTTGTGCTAGGGTATTGTGGTTCAATCTGAACTATAGATCTTCCTACCGATCTTCCATTGCCATAGATTCTTAACAAACTTTATTTATGGCATACCAATCATTTAATCAGTTCTAGCTCATCAACTTCCTTCATTAAATATTGCATGTAACCATTTAATGCATTCTGTTATAGCTCGGTTACAACTCAGTAAATACTAAACTTCACTAAGTAGACATTCTGCCTTCATTAACTGATAGTGATAACCTTAGGGTTTACCGACTAGGTTCCTTGCTTGGTAACATAGTATAGTATTAACCTTACAATTTACAACATATGTATGATGTCAAAACAATCTAAACATCATGATCTCATCATTTTTTGACTCGATAATAGTTTCCCATTGAATACCTTATTCATCCTCTTATTCAGCATAATCTTTTTGTGTCTTTTACCGACATCTTTATACTCTTCAAATCATACTTCTCAAGATATGGCAACATCATACTAAATTAGAAAATCAATTTCTTGACATCAATGACAAAACAATAATATAAAGACAGTAAACAACCTTAATCAGTTATATCCATAATCATCAACAACCTTCTCAATATCCTTGTTGAAATCCAAACAATCTTCCATTGTCTGTTATAATGCCAAATGCTAACACATGTATATGAAGAATGATGAGGATAATGGAATACTAATTTCAGCCATATTTGTTGATGATATTTTTTTTGTGGAAATGATTCTTTATTCAAAAACTTTGGAAATGAAATGTGCAAAGAATTTGAGATGTCATTAATTGGTGAAATAAAGTATTTTATAGGTTTACAAATACTGCAAATGAAAAATGGGATTTTCATTACTCAATCCAATTATATAAAGGAAATCTTGAAGAAATTTGGAATAGAAGATTCTAAAGTTGTAAGTACTACTATGACTACTAATTGTAAACTATCAAAGAATGATGAATCTACATCTATTGATGAGATACTTTACCGATCTATGATTGAAAAGTTGCAATATGTAGTTCATAGTAGGCCTGATATAGCACATGCAGTAGGTATAGCTGCAATATTTTCTACAGATCCCAAAGAAACCCATATGATAGCAATCAAGAGAATTTTTAGATACTTGAGAGGCACTGAAGATTATGGTTTACTATATAAAAAGAGGAATGATTTTGACTTAAAAGTCTATACTGATGCTGATTGGGCAAGAAATATTGATGACAGGAAAAGCACAAGTAGTGGAGCTTTCTTTTTGGTAGAAAGACTAGTGAGTTGGCTTAGCAAGAAACAAGGATGCATTTCACAGTCAACTGCTGAAGCTGAATATGTCGCTGCAACATTGAATTGTACCAATATAGCATGGATCAAACAACTGTTGGAAAGTATGAATGAGATAGTTATCGAACCAGTAACTACATTTTGTGATAATACAAGTGCTATTAACATTTCAAAGAATCCGATAATGCACTCTAAGACAAAGCATATTTCTATAAAGTATCATTATCTAAGAGAAGAAGTTCAAGAAAAGAAAGTTGTGCTGGAATATGTCAGCACAAAGGAACAAATAGCAGACATCTTCACAAAGCCACTACCAAGGGACACTTTTGAGTATCTCAGAAGTAAGTTACGGGTCCTACCCCTATCTAGTACTCATTGACAGAGTTTGATGAAATAATCAATTCTACGACTCTACAGAATACTATTTGTGAGTTGATGTTGATTTACACACTTTAGGAGATTCTCTAAAGTTGTGCAGGAAATAATGAATGAAGACAAGATGCCCTAACCGAGACTGAGATGATACATTTGTATATGTTTTAACAAATAAGGAAATTACTTCACAGGGGAAGTAATCATGGATCAATTTTACTTTTGGCATTGTTGTAAAAGGGGGAGAAGACTAATGACGGGGGGAGAAGATTACAGGAGAAGTTTACAGCTCAAGGATAATAGGAGAAGAATAACAATAGTTTGAATCAAATTGGAATAAAATAAGTTGGTATTGCCATCAATGCCAAAGGGGGAGATTATTGGCATTATATTAAGTTTGTTGGTATGATGATATTGAGAAGGTTGTTGGAGATTGATGATATAATTGATAAAGGATGATTAATGTCTTAATGATATTATTTTGTCATTGATGTCAAGCAATTGATTTTCTGATTCAGTATGATGTTGCCATATCTTAAAGAGTATGTTTTGATGAGTATAAAGATGTCAGTAAGTGACACTGAAAGAATGTGAAAATGAAGGGGAGTAATAAGTTATTCAATGGGAAACTATTACCGAGTTAGACAGTGATGAGATTATGTTATTTTGATTATTTTGATAACCTATATATGTGTATTCAAAGACTGAAAAAGAAGGAGAAAAGATTTCATGTAATAGAATGAGTAAAGGTTTGATACTATTCTATTTTACCGAGCAAGGAGCCAGTCGGTAAATTACAAGGTTATAAATGTCAGTTAAAGAAGAAAGAAGTCACCGAGTGTCGTCAGCAAGCAAAGCTACCGAGACAGTAACTGAGATGAAAATAAAATGTCTACCGAGTAAAGTTCAGAATTAACTAAGTGTCAACCGAGCAGTAACAAAATGCATTGGATGAATAAATACATTATTAAATGAAGGATGCCAATGAGTTGGAGATTTATAGAAGATTGGAATATCATGCAAGAAGTTTGTTAAGGATCAACGGCAATGAAAATTCAAGAGTTAGATCTACAACATAGATTGAACGGTCATAACCGAGCCCAAGTACCAAGGAAGGAACACAAGTTTCAAGGCAAGATAAAACATTTTTCAATTCAT
This sequence comes from Cryptomeria japonica, assembly GCF_030272615.1. Classification (NCBI taxonomy): domain Eukaryota; kingdom Viridiplantae; phylum Streptophyta; class Pinopsida; order Cupressales; family Cupressaceae; genus Cryptomeria; species Cryptomeria japonica. The sequence goes on along the minus strand of NC_081411.1, from coordinate 378,384,889 downwards.
AGGATTCAATGAACCTAGTCAAGTTTGAAGATTTGATGGCTAATATTAATCATGGGAAATGCTATTAAGGAGATTAAGTGGTTAGGAAATGCTTATAAATAAGGAAAAGTTGATAAACAATGTATGCGGGCAAATAGAAGAATAGTGATGTTGCTGAAGTGATTACATAGTAGAGAAGATTGAAGATCTGATTGAAGAACAGAGTGAGAAGCCCAAAAAGGAGGAAGATAATTTTTATGACAAGATTATTTCGAGCACATAGAGTCTGCCATAACATTTCAGATGTGAAGTTGCAAATATATTTAATTACTATTATTTATTTTTGTAAGTGACAGGAAATTTCTTAACCGAGTGGACCTAACAATCTTATTTGTAAATCCTCTAGCAAGGTAACATTCTAATTGAGTGTTTGAAATCCTTTGACAAGGTCACTTCTAACAAAGTGCAAGATTCTGATAGATATTAGAGAAATCCCTTGACCGGGTCACATATAGCAATGTGTTTATGTAATCTTTAACAAGATTGGCTTTTAACTGAGCATACTCTAGAAGAGTATATTTTCTTTGTGGGTCTGAAATCCCACAGCGGTTTTTCCCTATTTGGGTTTCCACGTTAAATCCGGTGTTAAATGTGTTTTGATGTTTCAAGTTTATCATTTTATGAGTTTGAATGATTTACAATCATAGTTGCATGTCAAGTAAGCTCTACTGAGGTTGAATATGGTTAGAACATTGCATTGTGGGTTTATTTGATTCACCCCCCCCCCTCTCATTTAACTAACATACACTAGCCATAAAATTACATCCAATAAACTACAACACAAACTACAACATATCTGGAGGCCACCAAATACTTTCTGGACCAGTTTGACAGACACTCTTATTGCCAAGAAACAAAAACAACTAGCTTCTGTAGACTAAAATCAAAATACCACAACTAGTACCTAAATATGAAATTTAATCTACAACTAAAGACATAACTACAATAATTAGGAGTATATCTGGACTAAGATCCATTCAGACAACCATACAAAATCATATTTCCAACAATCTCCCCCTTTTTCATTGATGACAACACTTTAATAACACAACTTGAACACACCAAATCATCTCTCTCTATCAACAAGATCTCTCCCCCTTTGGCATCAAAGATAAAGGGAAGAACACAATATATTGATCATCCAATATATACTTCATTATTCCCTTGAGAGCGGTAACAACATCAATCAGGGAGATACATGATAAGCTTTGAATCCCCCCTAGAAAGATGCACCACTACAATGCATCTAGTTTGAAAAATGAGGGACATGATCCCAAATTTCTACCTTAAATACTCAAAGGTATCCTTCACCAATTCCTTAGTGAATATATCTACAACCTATTCTTTTATAGAAATATACTCCAATCTGACTTCCTATTTTGCAACCTTTTCCTTTAAGAAATGATAATGGAATGAGATATGTTTTTTACTTGAATGCATTACCAAATTCTTTGAGATGTTTATAGCACTGGTATTATCACACATAATAGAAATAGGTTCATCATATACCAATCTGACATTCTTAAGAGTTTGTTTCATCCACATAAATTGAGTACAACACGATGTTGTTGTTGTATGCTGGAAAAACGGGACAATAGAACTTAAAATGTGAAAAATGAAGTTCAAAGAGGCTTGTTCACACACACCCACAGGACTTCTTGGTGCAAGTTATGGAGTCATGAAGAATGACTCAACTTCCGAAGGTTGGTTCCATGGTTCTCTATCTCACAAGGTCCCTCAAACCAATGTCTTTACTCTCCGATCACTGAGCAAAGTGCTTTAGGGATGGCAAATGCAAGAACGAGGGATGCTTTGGTTGATTTTATTATGAAATGCATCCTAAGCTATGCATGATCCTACAAATGCAATAAACTAGATTATAAGATAACAAGATTAGTAGAAAGACTATCCTAGCATGATATACTAGTCTATGATTAAGCTAAATGATAAGGAAAATACTCTAAACATGCATATTTAGATTAATTCCTATTTAAAAGAGAGGCTAAATGATGAGCACAAAGCATATATTAAATCTTGGATGGATTTGAGTATAAGTATGATGCTAAAGACTTGGATCTCTAAAATGCAGGATGGAGAGCTCTATTTATAGAAAAAATAGGGCAATGGATGGCCAGGATTGAAAGAGTTAATCAAGGGTTGAGTTTGAAAGTTGGGAATCCATGTTTGCAATTCTCACCAATGAAATGGTGACAATTGTCAACATAAGGTTGGGTTGAGAAGAGAAGTAGGAAGCATTAGATGCTTGAGAAGACCTCATGGTTACCCTAGGGGGTAAGGGTTAAGGTTAGGTTAAGGTTAGGTTAGGGTTATCCAATGGATAAAGGTTTTACCCAAAGGATAAACTCTTATGCAAAGGATTAAGGATTAACCATGGTCAAAGCAATAAATGCTTGATGAGACCCTTGGGTTACATGGAGGTTGAGTTTAGAGAAAGTCTCTAATCATGCAAGAGGGTTGAGTTAACCATTAATGGTTTGAAGACTTTGGGGACAAATTTGTAAGAGTCCTTCCAAATTTGGGGGCATTCAACAAGTTATCTTGTTGAATGGATAAAGGCTTTAATGCATTTGGAAGACTTTCCCCCAAATTTGAGAAGTGACCTCCTTAAATTTAGGGAAAGGGGATGATGGATGATTTTAGACTAATTGATTAGGTTTAGAAGAATCTAGAAGAATTTAGGAAGGGGATTAGGATGCAAGTGGGAGATGTAGGAAAATGCAAGTGGGTGAGGGATAAAAGGTTTAATTAAAATAAATTGTTTTATTTTAATTTGGTTGCAAGTGGAGGTTTTTAAATAAATTAGATTTATTTAATTGGGATTCCCTATTTAATTAAATGTAAATTTAATGAAAAAGGTTTGGAAGAATAGATTTAATGATTTATTCAATTAAATAACCTAAAAGGGTTTAATTGAATTTAATTAAATAAATTGAGTAATTTACTTAATTAAATAGAGGAATGTGGATAATTTAATTAAATTAGATTTAATTAAATAGAGAAATGAACATAAAATATTCATTTAGGAATATAGTCATTTTTATACGTCTACATTTTGCCCCTCTTTGAAGTGACGTGTGTGCACATGTTAATTCAAAGAAAATGACGTGTCGCTAAAATTTGATTATGATTAGTGTTGTTTTTATATTTTCATGTTGTGCCCCAAATTTGATGCTTGATGCCCCAGATTTGATAAACGATGTTTGATAATGCCCCCTCGGGAGATGAATCAAAATTTGGAAAATTTGATTTGATTTGATAATTTTGTTTGGATTGTAAAATTTTGGCTATGTTGAAGGCTAAAATTGATTCATCTCCCGATATTGATGTGCATGAGGATACGAGGAAGACCACAAGCGAATTGCATGCTCAATCCCCTAACCCTAATTTTGTTTTACCCTATAAAAGGGGAAAAGTGCATTGTTTTGTCTCATTTGTGCTTGTTGACCTTGGAGAGAGAGACATTTGGAGAGAAGATAAAAATGCTTATTCCATATTCTACACATTGATTTGAGCACGTTCGGAGGTAACGAAGGCCTGCCACATATGGACCATCGATAAGTCAACCTGTTTGACCCCTTTTTTATTTTTTATTTTGTCATTTTTGGTCATGTATTGAATTTTAGCATGTGGGTTTTTTGTTTTAGCGCATAGGGGTCGTCGGTTAGCGCATACGAAAACTTTCGTAGCGCATAGGGTTTTAGATTTTGGGTAGCGTCCAAAAACTTAGGGCGGTGCATAGATTTGCTAGGTTAGCGCATAGCCATAGATTAGTGCATTAGGGACACAGGGTAGTGCAAAGGGTTAAACGGGTAGCGCATCGGGTAAACCTAGCACATTGGGTGCACAGGGGATCGCATGGGTAGGGGTAAGTAGCATGTAGGTCTGACCTAGTACATAGGGTTAGATAGCTAGCGTAGACACGGGATAGGTTAGCACATGGGATAGGTTTAGCGCATTGGAAGAAACAAGTAGTGCATAGAGTCAATCTAGCACGTAGGGTAGATAGGATAGTGCGTGGAGAAAACAAGTTAGTGCATGAGTAAGATGTTAGCGTGTAGCCAAATTTAGTTAGCGCATGTGGTAGGTTTTGCGAGATAGGATGATTTGTGAATGAGGGAAATTTATAGGATATGGTCAGTTTTGTTGGGATAGGTGCAAATTGTTCGTTTCTGTGTCTGTTGTCATGGTTTTGATAGTTTGTCCAATATGAGTGCTGATATAACTCGGTTTGATTTGTGATTTTTCAAGCTATTTATAGATATTAATGTGGAATTGATATGAACTTGATTTGATTTGCATTGTTTCAAGTTGATACATGTGGAACTTGAATTGTGTTACAAGCTGATGTGATTGTGGAATTTGATTTGTTTGACAAGCTAATATGGGTTGGAAACTTGAGTTGTGTTACAAGTTTGATATGATTTTTGAAAACTTGAGTTGTGTTACAAGTTGATATGGATGGATATAATGTAGAACTTGATTAGATTTTCAAATTTTTCAAGTTTTTGATGTGATTTTGATTTTGATATCTATGTTTTGATGAGGAAACTGATATTGGACTTGTTTTTCTTTTTGATAGGAGTGATTGGGAGCGGTTCAGTCATGTGAGCAGTTCCCTAGACCATGGGTATTGATACCACGATTGTCACGGGCTGATCTAGAGATTATTGATAGGTGCGGCCTGTCTTCCCTTCTAGATATTCCTTGGTTTACTATGAACCGGGGTTTACTTACAGCGCTGGCAGAGAGATGGCACAGTGACATGAATACCTTCCACTTTGCCACAGGTGAGATGACGGTGACCCCAAAGGATTATTATCGGATCCTACATATACCTGTAGTAGGTGCACTACTACCTTATGAGTAGTTAGAGGAGGGCAGGACAGAGGCACTTCGTCGGATATTTCACAATGACATAGTTTGCGGATATGAGATCCCGTGGCAGGAGTTTCTGCATAGTACTAGCAGGCTTTATAGGTGGTTTCCTATGTCCCGACTGCAGGTCGAAGGGACTATCTATAGGATGGGGATTGGTGCTAGAGGAGATGGTTACATAGGGTCGCAGGTTTGCATTAGGATCAGCTATGCTAGCCCACTTGTATAGGGACTTGCATGAGGTAGTATACCTAGGTCACGATAGTTTGTCAGCTGGCATGACACTTCTACAGGTATGGTGTTGGGAGCACATTCCCGCAGCTAGGCCACTGGTTGATAGAGATAGGCCTGTTGGGTGTGCATACACATATGGATACAGGGGGTCAGTTGTCCAGTGGAAGCTAGGCAAACTTGAGCATTGGAGGAGGATTTTAGATGATATTGATACGGTCATTTGACGACCATATACAGGTTGTGAGGTTTGGGTTGAGGATGGGTTGGAGATGCCATACGTCTTCATGACTCAATTTTTGATAGGGTGGACCCCGTTTGTGATTGAGAGATTCTTGGTTACTAGAGTTTTGTAGCAGTATGGTCGCCAGCAGGGGATACCATAGGGGACCAATTTGTAAGCACATCGAAGGTAGGATATACCGAATTGGGGCCCGACTATTGACAGTGTAGCGGTCATAGAGGAGTTTGTGCAGTTAGCGGGCCAGATATGAGACTACGCCCCTGAGATACTAGATGCTGGTATGACGGATGAGTTTGCCCAATTGTTTGGAGCTCGTGTTGTGGCAAGGATATCAGATCCAGCAGAGATGCGGCCCGCTTTGGATGATGATGAGGATGAGGGAGGTGGAGATGGGGATGAGGGAGATGATGGAGGAGGTGGAGGAGGACGACGAGGGAGAGGATATCAGGGGAGGAGAGGAGACAGGGGCAGAGATGGTAGTGATAGAGGGGTGCGTGTGGAGAGAGCAGTTCAACAAGCTGTGATGGATAGAGGGAGAGGAGGATTGGCGATTGGAGCAGGGGGTGAGGGGATAGTAGTGGAGATGATAGCAGCGGTGGGAGGGACTGATGAGTTGAGACGACTAGCTCAGAGGAGGAGGATTGATGTGCTACCTCCACCAGCACCAAGGATAGGGGGAAGGACATGGAGTGCGTCTTCCCAGGTACCCCTTCAGATCTGGGTTCCAATGCATCAAGAGGATGCTTAGATTAGGATCCTACAGGTGACAGTGCAGCAGCTGTAGGCACAGTTACTGGTGTAGCAACGCCACATTACACAGCTGACCACCATGCGTGATACTAAGATAGAGCGGCGGGGTTGAGAAGAGGAGCTCATAGCGAGCTTACAGAGAGTGGCAGCAGGTGGTCCGATGAGAGACACCTTGAGAGAGCTAGCTTTGAGAGCCAAGGAAGCGGAGTACTACCGGCGCCATTATGAGGATGCGGTGCCTAGGGAGCGTCGAGTACAGAGTTTCACGTAGTCAAGATCAAGTCAATATCGAGAAACTAGTTCGCGGTCAGAGAGCAGAGGCATGATGGGGCTTCATAGATAGGATCCACCTGGAAATCGAGGGGCTGGGACATCTGTGTCAAGACCGTCTCCTTCAGGAGATAGTCACTCTTAAGAGACATTGTCTCCATTGTATTTTTTATCATTGTTTTTGTTGTACTGGGCATAGACATGACAGATATTGTATAGTGATCTTTTGTTGAGATATATATATATATATATATATATATATATATATATATGACACCATTTTCTTTGATCATGTGATGTGTTATGATTTATGCTTTTTATATGCTTGTGCTTATTCTATGATGATACAATGCTTAGATAGATGTATGTGATGCGAACGCATGATGTTATGAGATGTATCTTGAAAATGAGATGTATGATATGATATGTTGTGAGATGTATCTTAAAAACGAGATGAAGGATATGAGATGATTTGAGATGTATTTTGAAAATGAGATGTATGATATGATATGCTATGAGATGTAAAATGATATGCAACTAATTGTTTTTGAGCATCCTCATTCTACATTTATCATCCAATATAGCCACATGTTATTTGCTTTCGATATATATATCATCATTGAGCCTTGATTGATCTTGGGATATGTTGAAAATTTATACAAGTATAATGGTATAATTGAGCCATGATGACTTGAGAAAAATTTACATGATGTTTGATTTTTCAAGATAGCACAAGCATCAAGGTATAATTGAACCAGGATGACCTAAGTGCAGATTGCATATAAACAGACAAGATTAAACCATTTGTATGTGTGAAGTGGAATCATGTCTTCAGTGATGTGTTGTGAATCACATCTCGAGACAAGTATTTACACAATACAAATGATCGCCTCACAAACAAAAAACTAACAAAATATTGGAGTTTCCCGATGTTTCCCTAGCTTTGAAGCATTGTGGAGAAAATATAGAGAATCCAATAATCAAAAGGTTTAAATGCAAGAATAGTCAAAACTTTATGCAAAATGCAACATGTGATACTTTAGAAAATCATCCATCGTATGTCTTTTGTGATTCCTTGTTTGATTGATCAATGTTTTGCTTTGTGATTTGCGTGAGCATTTGGTTGTTGGATATGATGTTCTGAGTTTTGCAAATAGTTTTGATAGTTTGAACATGCTGCAAGTTTTAGATGGTTATTGCATCTAGCTAAGTGTACCTCTTGATGCAGGTATGTACAGTGATTACCAAGCCATGGTGAGATGTGGTGAAAGGCTAGATGGATAAATCAGGATAGTGACTACGCTAAGTGTGTCTTGAATGGATATTTATGATAAAATTTCAAGCAAGGGTCGATAGTGCTTTACTGCAGAGAGAAAGATATGGATATAGATAGAGGAGTTGTTCTTTCACAATAGCGCTTGTTACCAGGTTTTCACCAGTTGCTTTTATTGTACCTTTTTATTTTCTTTTTCTTGATTTTTTTGATTTTTTTTATTTTTTCTGTGCATTAGACTACTTAAGTGTAGTATTTCTTCAAATGGATGCTATTAGTTGGTTCATAGAGCACATCTCCTTCTGAAGTTGTTAGCTGATAAGCACTTGATCCGTAGACTGATATGATGACATAGGGACCTAACCAGTTAGGTTCAAATTTCCCTTTCTTTTCTCGATCTTGCTGATTTCTAGGATTTTCCTTAAGTACTAGGTCACCAACTTTAAAAATCCAGGGAATGACTTTGTGGTTGTAGCTTTTGCACATGCGTTGCTAATATGCTTTGAGATGAGGATAGGCACACTGGTGTCTTTCTTCTAATACTTCAAGTTCTTGCAGTCGGTTAACTCAATACTCTTCATCTAGGATTAAGCCTTTTAGAGAGACTCTGAGAGATGGAATTTCTACCTCTAGTGGTAAAATAACTGCTGATCCATATACCAATGAGTGTGGCGTAGCTCCAGTAGGTTTGTGGATGCTAGTTCTGTATGCCCAAAGTGCTGGATTAAGCTGCACATGCCAATCTTTGCCTGCATCATTCACTATTTTCTTTAGGATTTTCAATATTGTCTTGTTGGATGCTTTTGCCTAATCATTCCCCTATGGGTAGTATGGTGTAGAGAAACAATGTTGGATTTTGAATTTTTCACATAGTTCTTGAACATCTTGGTTTTTGAAAGGTTGTCCATTATCAGTGATGATGAAACTAGGAATACCATATCTGCAAATTAGATAATTAAGGATAAAAGAGGCAATTTGTTTCCCAGTTACCATGGTCATGGGGATTGCTTCTATCCATTTGGTAAAATACTCTGTTGCAGTTATAATGAACTTGTGTCCATTTGAAGATGAAGGATGAATTTTGCCGACTAAGTCTAGTCTCCACTGACAAAAGGGCCAGGATGTTGTGAATGGCTACAGTTTCTATGTTGGTGCATGTATCAGATTGCCATGGATCTGACATTTAGGACACTTTTTTGCAAAGTGATAAGAATCTTTTTCCATTGTAGGCCAATAGTATCCCATCCTTAGAAGTTTTTTAGCAAGATTAGTACCACTGGAATATGTGCCATAGATACCTTCGTGAAGCAAGTGTAAAGCAGAGTTAGATTCATTACGATCAAGGCAACAAAGAAGAGTACCATCTAGACCTTGATGGTATAAAGTATCAGCAGTAAGGGTATAACGGGCAGCTTGTTGAATAAAGTTACATTTTTGGTTTCAAGACAAGTCAATGGGTAGGATATTGTTCTTAAGATACTCATATATCATTCCATATAAGGGGGAGTCTAAACCAATTAAGGCATAGATAACCTAGGATTCTGGGTGGTCATAGGCTAGGGAGAATAGTTACTCTACCAGAAACTCGTAATGACTCTGTTATTCTGGAATTTGTAGTAATGAAGCAATAGTAGCCTTTGCATCAGCTGCTTTGTTGTTCAATCTTGGTATCTGCTCAAAGGTGATGTGTGCAAAATATTGCTTGAAGTCATCCACCATTCTCTTATAGGGTAGCAGCTTGTCATCCTTTGTTTGATAGTCATTGTTGATTTGATTGACGACTAATTTGTGAGTATCTGTAGACTTTTAACTCTATGATTTTCCATTCTATGGCCATTTTGATGCCTATAACCAATGTCTCATATTCAGCCACATTATTTGTGCATGGGAACATAAGCCTATATGATCTTGGTATAATGTGTCCTTCCAGAGTAATGAATAGAATGCCAGCACCTAAACCATGTTGTGTGTAGGATCCATCAAAGTATAGGGTCCATTGTTTGATAGAGATAGCAAGAACATCCCTGTTTGGAAATTCAATCTCCATAGTTTGTTTTCTCGGTAGTGGTGCTTCTACTAGTTGATCTGCAATTGGTTGTCCCTTGATAGCTCTTTGCTCCATATAGTGGATATTAAATTCATTGAGAATCATGACCCATTTAGCCAATTGGCCTGTAAGAGCTGCCTTGCTGAGTAAATATTTGAGAGGATCAATTTTTGCAACTAGCTTAATTGTGTGAGCTAGCATGTAGTGTCGGAACTTTTGGGACACAAAGACTACAGCCAAGCAGGCTTTCTCAATAAATGTGTAATTGAGCTCATATCCATTCAAAGTCCTACTGATGTAGTATATAGCTCATTCCTTGCCTTGTTGATCTTCTTGTGCCAACAATGCCCCCATAGATTTATCTATTGTTGAAATGTAGAGAATAAGTGGTTTTCCTGCTATCGGTGGTATCAGAACTGGTGGGTTCATTAGATATTGCTTGATTTGATAGAAGGATTCGTCACACTTGGCTTCCCATCTAAATGGTACATTTTTATGTAGTAAATGATTAAATGGTAGACTCTTATCTGCTAGTTGAGCGATGAATTGCCTGATTGATTGGAGTCATCCTTGTAGCGACCTGAGCTAGCTGATGTTATTTGGTGGTGGCATCTCCATAATGGCTTGTACCTTTGCTGGATCCACTTCAATTCCCTTTTCTGAGACTATGTAGCCTAGTAACTTTCCTAATGTAACCCCGAAGACACACTTCTTAGGGTTGAGCCTGACTTGGAATTTCTCCAATCAATCAAAAAACTTTGTTAAGATGCTTAGGTGTTCCGCTCTGGTGAAGGATTTATCTAGTAAATCATCCACATAGTCTTCCATGAAGGTATGCATCATGTCATGGAATATTGTTGTCATTGCTCATTGATAAGTTTCCCCTGCATTCTTTAAGCCAAAAGGCATGACATTCCAACAATACGTTCCCCAAGGATAGGTGAACGTTGTTTTATCTTGATCCTTTGAAGCAATCTTGATTTGGTTATAGCCTAGGAAACCGTCCATTAGTGATAGAATTGCATGGCCTATTGTGAGGTCTACAATTATGTCAATACTTGTTAAAGGAAAGTCATCCTTTGGATAGGAGTTGTTGACATCTCTAAAATCTGTGCATATTCTAATACTGCCATCTAGTTTTGACATTGGTACAATGTTGGAAATCCATTCTGCATAGTCGATGGGTCAGATAAATCCGACATCTAATAGTTTTTTTAGTTCCACTTTGACCATGAGTGCCACATGGGGATTCATTTTTCTCAGTTTTTGCTTAACTGGCTTAGCTCTTGGAGCCATAGATAAGTGATGCATGATCAATTATGGATTGATCCTGAGCATATCTGTGTATGCCCAGGCAAAGTTGATTTATTTTCTTTAAAAAATTTGGCAAATTCTGATCTTTCTACTTCTGTCAAAGATTCTGCAAGGTGTATATTTTTGGCTGCTTTTGTAGTACTAATGTTGATTGATTGAGTGGGCTCAATCAATATGGGTGATCACTCATGAAAATGTTTAGGAAGAGTGTCAAGTCTCCCATCTTTAGGTGCCTTAAAAAGGTTTTCACCCTCAGATGCGTCCTTTATTTTTACTTTTTTGTGATCTAGAGCTGCCATTGACTGGTTTTCAGCATCAGATCCTCTATTTAATTTTGCGACTGAGAGACTTGGCACTCCCTTGGTTGCAGACATCGTTACTTTGTTCACTAGTAGAGCCTGTTTCTGGATTGATGGTACATAGGTAGTGAATAATAGACTCATCATTTGGGAGAATCAGTATATCATGTATTTTGAGTTTGTCCCAGTCGATGAGGTCAGGAAAGACAAGTGGTAAGGAATCATTTGGTGGATCAAGTTCTGCTATGGTAAGTGTCAAGATAGAGGTGTCATTGTGATTGGTTCGGGTGCTAAAGAAGTCCAAGATTCCATGAAGGTCTTCGATGGTATCATCCTCCATATAGACTTGTTTATAATGTTTCTGCTCACTTTCCTTAGTGTCATAGATATTTTGTGGTCCAAATTCAGGTAGTCTAATTTCTATGTTATGCTCTTCTTAAGAAAGAAATATAGAACTAGTATTTTCAGTGGTATCTTCAATAGCATTTAAGTAGCTACCCCATTCATATTCATTGGAATCAGTCTCAGAGTTATCATCCCAGATCTTTTCAGTGTTGTAAACAGGTATGTTGAATGGTGAAAATAGATCTTTGATAATTGATACTATTCTGTTGGCTTTTTCTGATTCTACGTCAGATCTTACTTCTATTCTTTGCATTTGTTCATAGATTATTTCTTCTCGGGGAGGAATGATGTTACCCTGAGCTGATTCTGCTTTGTTGGATATTTGTTCATGAATATGAGCTATTGCTATAGATGTTGCCTTCTTGTGAATGATTGGCTTCTCCTGATGTTGCTTCTTTTCTTGATGTTCACATTCCTTACGGATTGTCTCTGCTGACTCAAATAGTGCTTCTTGCCAGGATTCTTCTTTGTATTTCTTCTTTGCTTTCCACTGAGGTTTTTGATATTTGCATGGTATTTTTTTTGGTAGTAGAGCGAATTCAAAGCCCAATCCTTTTTTGTCTTTACTAAATTGTGAAGGAGGATCCAATGGTTCTGTGACACCTTCCTAACACTTACCAATAGGTCCTTTGCCATTGTATCCCATTTGCTGCATGATTAAGTAGCCTTTTCCATATAGGTGTGTGGGTATAGCTACTTCCATAGTAGTTGCTCTGTCTTCTTCCTCATCTTTGTATAGCCAACTAAGGATATCTTTTTACTCGGATTCATGTGCTAAAGTGCTGAGCTGAATGAATGTGCCATCAAACTTGGTGATGGGATGAGTTGTTTGATGTGTTGATGTTGTAGGTAATTCATGTGATCTAGGTGATGTGGGTAAGCTGGTCAAACACATGGGTTCCAAAGAGTATTCCCCCATTCCTTCTTTTTTGATTTTTAGTTTCTGCTTGAAATCTCCAAGCAATGATTTAGACTTTGCTTGTTGAAGATCTGGCGCTACGGGATTCTGTTTCTCTCTATTATGCGGAACCAAACTGTCCTAGGTTGCCCCCATTGCATTACAATGTTGAAATGGATTGTGATCAGCAGATATAGAAACCTCCTACCCATTATAGGGGAATTTGACACACTGGTGATATGTAGAAGGCACTGCTTGCATTTCATGTATCCAGGGTCAACCTAATAAGATATTGTAGGTGAGGTCTATGTTCAAGACCTAGCACATAGTATCTTTTTGTATTGGTTCAACTTGAATCAGTAACACCACTATTCCTTTAGAGGATCTTTCTTCATCATCATATGCCTTTATAGTAATCTTTTTGCATGGATCAATAGACTCCTCTGAGAAGCCTAATGCATGGATAAGTTTTAAGGTACCTATATTAAGCCTAGCTCCTCCATCTATCAATACTCGTTTTACTCGGTGTTTATAGATGATGACTTTGATATGGAGAGGAGTGTTATGTGGATGACTTAATGAGATATTATCATGCTCCAAAAAAGTGAGATTATGAGGCCCTGTCATATGAGTGACCATGGCTTGGAATTTGTCAGCACCTAGATCTTGAGGTACATTTGTTTCTAATAACGCTTGCTCCAATATGTCTTTGTGTTTCGGCGAAAGTTTCAGTAACTCCAGTATAGATATTTAAGAAAGAGTTTTGCACAGTTGGCTGACTAGATCATATTGAATTTTGGGTATAGCACTTGTTGTTGACGTATGTCCCTTCAAGACATATTTTTGAGCTCTTGTTACTACATTGACAGATTCATGATCACGTTGATCTCGGATTGTGATGACATTGACTTGATTGTCTTCAGCTGATATATGATTGATGGTGTTATTATAGATGTGATTGATGCAAGCTCCATGTGTATCATTCAAGGTTGAGGCTCCATCTTTGTTGTAGTTTGGAAGAGGATTCTTAAAGGCTCCATGGTCACCATTTGTCTAGAGACCAACTACCATTAAATCACCTCTATCAATCATGTCTTGAACAATGTTCTTCAGCCTCATGCAATCATTTGTTTGATGACCTTTGTTGCGATGAAAATCACAAAAATGTGAGTTATTCCACCAAGGTGGTTTGATTTGTGGTTTATAGTTGCTGATTGCTGCTAAAGAGATAATTTTGTTTGCTAGGAGTTCTCTGAATGCTGACTCCAGTGATTGTCCCAGTGGTGTGTAGACATATTTTTGGAAATTGTTGGTGCCACCTCATGAACTGTTATTAGGTCCTCAATTGTGTTATTGTTTTGAACATTGTTGGTGTTCTTTATGTTGGCTTGACCTTGATTGGTATTCAGTGTGTATGTGTTAGCATCTGAGTTAGCACCTTTGGGGTTCTTTGTAGCTTGAGGATTCCCTAGTAATGCGAGCACTGGCTGTTTAGATTTTGGATCATGTGATTCATTGCCTCCTTCGTTTCCATTGTTTTTGTTTCGAGTCCAGAATCTAGATTTGTCTAAGTTGTTGTTATTTTGGTTGTTGTATTTTGATGAACCTATTCCTTCTTTGAAGAATTTGAGTGTTCCTTTCTTGACACATGCTTCTTCTACTTGAATTTTGTTTTAAATCAGTTTAGCGAAAGATGGTATGCATTGGAGTTTGAGCCTATAACTCATCTCACCATTCAAGTTGTCAATAAAAATTTCCATTTTCTCCTTTTCAGGAATATCTCAAGGATATCGTGAAACCATATGTCACCAATGTTGAAGGAATACCAGGAATGTTTCATTATTTTTCTGTTTGGTGTTACAGACGTCTAGCATGGTTATAGAATGTTGAATGTTGTAGGAATATTGAGTGATAAATTTGTTGACTAGTTCATCAAATGATCTGACGGGATGTGTGATTTTGGATAACCATTCCATTGTTTTTCCTCCCAAACTTCATGGGAATAACCTCATCAGATAGGTGTCATCGTGAGCAAATTCAAGACTCATGGTGTAGAATTCTCAAACATGATCACGAGGATTGCTTTTCCCATCATATTTGTCAAATTTTGGGACGTCTGAGTTTGGAGGAAAAGGGACCATGTGCAATCTTCTGTCAAAAGGATAAGGACAAATTTCGTTTAATGAGTACCGTATTGTTGTCCATTGTTGCATGTCTTGCATTTGTCTCTGTAACATTTGCATTTGTTGAGTAAGGGCAACCAAAGGCACATTGTTTTGCCGAGGGAAGACTTCTTCCCTTGCATTAATCCTGGGTTGAAATGGTGTATGGAATGGTATGTTTTGCTCGGGGATGTGTTGCTCAGGGATGTTTTGCCCTGGTGTATTTTATTTCAGTATGTTTTGTTCAGAAATATCTTGCTCAGGGTCACATGTTTCCCCTTCTCGTTGTCATTCTTGATACTCGTAATGTTGAGATCTTGTTCTAAACATGTCTGTGTCAAAGTCTTCAGGAAGTTTAACCCCTTTGCTTGTAAGCATGAGTAGGTATTTTTCCTTGTCATTTTTCATGAGTCTTTCCACAAGTTTTTGAAATAAAGCACTCTATTGGAATTCTTGAAGAAGTTCCTCAGAAATTTCGGCGTCCTCTAAATTCGGATGCTCAAAAGGATTTGATAATCTCTGATTCATGCTAGATTCTGATTGTATTTCACTTTGTTTGTTTTGCTGAGAGCGAGTAACAATAGGCATCTAGTAGAAGCTTTATGTGACAAAGGGGAAAAAATCCTCTTCGATGTGTTGCTTAGGGGTTTGTGGTTCAAATCAAGGTGTGTTGTAAGTGATACACTCATTGGGAAAGAATGCAGGATTGATCTTTCCTCCACGGTTTATGATTTGACTAAATGCAAATTTTTGACAATATGCCCTAGTCTTCAAAGGCTCCTTGTCAAATTCATTGTATCTATTCTGGATATAAAGTTTGACGTGATGAAGGAATGTTTGATGAGATTTGAAGAGCTGACGATTGATGTATTAAAATTTATTTCTTTTGACAAATTTGGAAAAAATTGGTTGTTGTTTCTTCAATGTGGTGTTATGATAAATATTCTCTCTTCTCAGAATATGAGGATTAGTCATGCATAAGTGATTAGTGGTTTCCTTTGAGTTGTTTTGGATTCAGTTTATCTTGTTTCGAAGACTTCAAGTTTTACTTTATCAAAGTGAAGGTTTAGATGCCCCCTCACGACAAAGTGTGCCAAATGATATGGATAAAGTTTCTCGATATGGAAACTTGATTTGACAACTTGAGGCTTTGAACAAGTGTGTTTGGGATAAAATCCACGAGATGATAAAGGACCTATTTGTCACTTGCAATGATGTTTCCTGAATTTGATAGGATAGATATGTTTACCGTGCAACCAGTTTTGGATTCTGGACAACTTTTGTTTGACTAGAAATTTGCCTTAGAAATAGTTTTTAAAGCCCTGTTTCTGATACTCTGTTTTGACGAAAATGAAGTTGATGAAAGGAGGCTTCCAAAAATGTTTTCAAAATTTTTCAAATTTATCTCTGTTCTACCCCCTGCTTTTCTAGTTTTGATCATGCGCTAAAGCAGAGATGGGATGAGCTACAGAAAGTTTTCAATGAACTAAGGAAAAGACCATGCACGCTAGGCTGCACCCGACCACGCACTAATTAGTTTAGACTATTTATCTTTGCTTTTTGTTTTGCTCAAAAAGTTATGCACTAGTATTGGCCTTCTAAGCGCTAACTGATCAACTCTACGCGCTAGTTTTTGACTCCCACGTGCTAGGCTGTTTACCAGATGCGCTAACTCTTTTTGACTATTTCTAAATTTTGATGAAGCTCTACTGTGAGTACTTGACGTGCTAAAGTTCAATTTTAATGTGCTAAAAGATAGTTCACATGCGCTAAGAGGTTGTTCTTATGTGCTAGACTTCCCTGGTTTGACTGTTTTCTATGATTTTGGTATTTTTGCCTTAAGTTTTTAATGTTGATGGATGATTTTCTGAAGTAAAAAATGCAAACACAGCATAAAATACATAACCATTTTTGCCTAATCTAAACAATAAGTGTATATTCTACGAGGATGTGTTCAAATCCCCAATGTTTCAACAGGTTTGGATACAAATAATACACTTCAAAAGACTCTTTATTCAAAGGTCATAAGTAATATCATAGCCCACTAGTCTCGATACTCCATCAGCTCAAACAGTCGTGTCACCCCTAGAGGGCGCCCTTTTTTTTACCTTTTGCCAGAAATTAACTCAAAGTGAATTTCTTCACAATTGAGTAGTTATCTTGGGAGATATATAGTGAGTAATCTTAGGGGCGAATTCTTCCCCACCCTTACACTATGATATTACAAATGTCTAGTCACTGACTCGGCTCAAAGTTTCTATTTCTAAGGTTTGTAATCAGGCTTCCTATTCGACTATCAATGATAAACTCCCTCAGGAGGCTTCCCAACCTTTAGAACAAAGGCTTTACATATCTCGAGGATACTAGGGGAAGGTTAATCACTGCGTGCAACCATTGAAAAGGACTTTCATCACTTTCCACTTTTGATTATAGTGGGTTGGAACACTTGGCATCAAAGTCATTTCCCACTTAGGTCATTCCCTTCACACCGACCATGAATGGATTTAAGAGTTTTTCAACCCCTCGGGAAGACAAGCTTGCTAAAGAATGTAAATGCTTTAAATGATTGAAAGCGTAAGAGTAGTATGGCTTTTTGATCACCCAGTTAAGGGGAGAGCATATACCTTCTACTTTCGAGACAACGCAATCAAGTTGTTCTTTTTATCCTTTCAATTTAGTGATTTTCTTAAATCTATATGGAGATGTTGCTCCACAAAAACAGGGTGTTCTTTTTATTTCTTCAAAGCAGTGATTATCTAATCTAGAAAAGAACCTGGTCAACCAAGCAAAACTTTGATTGGGTCAACAAAAGAAAATCGAAAAAAGGGGAAGGACTTCCCTCTTTGATTGTAAACAAAAAAGTTTTAAGTGTGGTTCTTTTTCCTTGCAAAAATTTAAAATGGATCCTTTTATACACCAAAGGATGGTGAGGTTCTTTTTAAAGCTATTTTTGCAACAAAAGAAAAGTTGTTTTGTTCTTTTTAGAGCCCAAAAAGAAAAGATTTTCTCCTAGATAAGCAAGAAAAGATTTTGGATTTGTGGTTCTTTTTAGGTACCCAAATGAAATATGAGTTCAACTTTAAGAAAATTAAAAGAAGTTCAAATTTTAAACTAACTTAACTAAGTTAGTAAAAACTCTAATTATCTTAATGGTCTAAAAACTGAGCTCCTATCTGCAATAAAATCGTTAGAACCCTGCAAAATAACAAGCAAAAAGTTAAATAACTCGTGGACTTCAACAAGTCTAATTTTATCCTCGGTTATAGATTTCAGTTTTTGTCTGTATTTATGATGCGCTATAGAACAAACTGTACATGCTACAATATAACAATGATGCACTGACAGTGATGCCCTATGTTGTTTCTAGGATGCACTAGAATGGTTTCCGGATGCGCTGCTCTATTTTTCTCCTGCTCCAAGACCTACAGAAAAATGTTAGTGGGATCATGCGCTATAGTAAAGACTACACGCGCCATTAAATAGATCCAACATGCTAAATAGTAAGTGGGATGCGCTAGACTGTTAACCAGATGCGCTAGGGAATGTTTTCCACGCGTTGTTGCTTGTTTACCACGTACCTGCAAAAGTGGTTAAATTCAAAATCCGATTTGATATATGGGGTCGGGCCCCACGATGGGCGCCAAAAATGTATGCGGGAAAAGCCCAACAATAGAACTTAAAATGTGAAAAATGAAGTTCAAAGAGCCTTGTTCACATACACCCACTGGACTTCTTGGTGCAAGTTATGGAGTCATGAAGAATGACTCAACTTCCCAAGGTTGGCTCCATGGTTCTCTATCTCACAAGGTCCCTCAAACCAATGTATTTACTCTCAGATCACTGAGCAAAGTGGTTTAGGGATGGCAAATGCAAGAACAAGGGATGCTTTGGTTGATTTTATTATGAAATGCATCATAAGCTATGCATGATCCTACAAATGCAATAAACTAGATTATAAGATGACAAGATTAGTAGCAAGACTATCCTAGCATGATATACTAGTCTATGATTAAGCTAAATGATAAGGAAAATACTCTAAACATGCATATTTAGATTAATTCCTATTTAAAAGAGAGGCTAAATGATGGGCACAAATGATATATTAAAGCTTGGATGGATTTGAGTATAAGTATGATGCTAAAGACTTGGATATCTAAAATGGAGGATGGAGAGCTCGATTTATAGCAAAAATAGGGCAATGGATGGCCAGGATTGAAAGAGTTAATCAAGGGTTGAGTTTGAAAGTTGGGAATCCATGTTTGCAATTCTCACCAATGAAATGGTGACAATTGTCAACATAAGCTTGGGTTGAGAAGAGAAGTAAGAAGCATTAAATGCTTGAGAAGACTTCATAGCTACCCTAGGGGGTAAGGGTTAAGGTTAGGTTAAGGTTATCCAATGGATAAATGTTTTACCCAAAGGATAAACTCTTGTGCAAAGGATTAAGGATTAACCATGGCCAAAGCAATAAATGCTTGATGAGACCCTTGGGTTACATGGAGGTTGAGTTTAGAGAAAGTCTCTAATCATGCAAGAGGGTTGAGTTAACCATTAATGGTTTGAAGACTTTGGGGACAAATTTGTAAGAGTCCTTCCAAATTTGGAGGCATTCATCTTGTTGAATGGATAAAGGCTTTAATGCATTTGGAAGACTTTCCCCCAAATTTGAGAAGTGACCTCCTTAAATTTAGGGAAAGGGGATGATGGATGATTTTAGACTAATTGATTAGGTTTAGAAGAATCTAGAAGAATTTAGGAAGGGGATTAGGATGCAAGTGGGTGAGGGATAAAAGGTTTAATTAAAATAAATTGTTTTATTTTAATTTGGTTGCAAGTGGAGGTTTTTAAATAAATTAGATTTATTTAATTGGGATTCCCTATTTAATTAAATGTAAATTTAATTAAAAAGGTTTGGAAGAATAGATTTAATTATTTATTCAATTAAATGACCTAAAAGGGTTTAATTGAATTTAATTAAATAAATTCAGTAATTTACTTAATTAAATAGAGGAATGTGGATAATTTAATTAAATTAGATTTAATTAAATAGAGAAATGAACATAAAATATTCATTTAGGAATATAGTCATTTTTATACATCTATAGCTGCAATGTATTCTATTTTTGTAGTAGTTAAAGATACTAAATCTTTCTTCTTTCTTAACCAAGAAACCAACATGTCTCCCAAGAATAATGCACCACCACTAGTACTTTTCCTATCATCAACACTTCCAACCCAATCAACATTTGTGTAAGATTTCAGCATGAAATCTCCATTCTTCTTATACCAAAGACCAAAAAATGAGAGGGGGGTGAATCACTTGTCAACTATAATTATATTAATTTTCCCACAAAAATAGATCTAGAAAGTTAAGCTTTAGATTACTTTAACCATGAACATATAATAACATGAAATCACACACATATGAAACACTAGATATGACATGGAAAACCCAAGAAGGGAAAAACCACGGAGAATATTATTTCTCAATTTGAAAACATCTGCTAGGGTGACACCAATTAAGGTGATTTTTACAAAATGTCTCACTGCTAGAATTGCTCACTGTAGGTGGGCTCACTACCTGGCTAAAACTACCAGAAAAAGGAGGACTCACTTCCTGGAGGAAGAAACAAAGAATCCAACACAAAGGCAGAACTGCGAAACTACTGCAATATCAAAAGAAACCTTAGGCTTATTGCCACCAGTACCAAAAAACATAAAAAAAAAACCACACTAATCAACCACTTCGCATCAAAGATAGATATTCCTTTTACAATAAACTTCCTTCTATAAAAACATTCTTATGATATTACATTAAACCCATACTATATATACCAATCTCAAAGATAGATTTTCCAAGTTAGCCAAGGAGATAATAAAACACAATTCAAAATAGGTCTTCACTAAGCATTCTCATGGTGGAAAGGAATGAAAAGTGGACCACATAACAAAGAAACAACATGTTATCCAAATGTTGCAATCACTTGACCAAAAGATAGAGCATCCGGTGTTAACCGGACCAAGAAAGAATCTAGCCAAAAAACACAATTTTGGAGCACATCAACAGATACCAAATTAGAATAACAAAGATACACACATGAATAGCATAAATCCAAAAATGCAACAAGAGAAATGAGGATGCGAATGATTGCAGAGCTCTACAAACTCTTCTATTCAATCATCATCATCACTACATAGACTTTTGGAGAACACCTTCTAGACCTTCAAACCATGAATGAAGAATCTCAAAGAAATATCCAACTTGCCAACATATCAGGAATAATAACTTCAATAAGTTAGAACGTCCAAAGAAAAAAACAAACACTAAAATAGAATCAACATGTTGACATCAATGACAACCATACTAAGACATCAAAATAACTTCACATTTGCAATACAACCTACATGATATCCAGTCTAGAGGCAGTTAAGTATAACAGTCCTCCAATAACAGATCTATACTTCTTTCGATCAACATATGGATGTACGTCATCTTTACTCAATTTACAACCAATAGTTAAAGGGGTAGCAATTGGTTTACAATTCTCCATTTCAAACTTCTTTAACATTTCTTTGACATATTTATCTTGAAAAACAAAAAATCCATCTTCTGACTGATTAACTTGTAGACCAAGAAAGAACGACAACTCATCAATCATACATCTCAAATTATTTCTACATCTCTTCTACAACTATTTACCTTCAACCTTAAAATAAATATTGTTGCCAACAGTACCTTTCTTGAAGTTTTGTTGTAACAAATATCTATCCAATATAGCATACCAATCTCTAGGTGCTTGTTTCAATCCATACAATGTCTTCTTTAACCTGCAAACCATATCCAAAACTTCTAATAATCAGAATCCATCTAGTTGTTCAATATACACTTCTTCCTCATCTTCTCCATTTAGAAAAGTTAAATTAATATCCATTTGATATACCTTGTGTAATAGATGAAAAATTATGGTTTCACAAGTTATGTTTTTTAAACTAGGAAATGACCTAACTTTCACATGCATCACATTAAAAGGAGGATGAACTCAATAGATCCAACCTCAATTTTTATAAGAAGAGGGTTGAATGTTGATTGGAGTCATGCTCCCCTTTTGTTTGAGTTGAAAAAGTAATTTAAAAAATATAAATTGAATGTCAAACTCTAAGGTAAGAAGGTACATGAATAAACTAGCAACTTGAACTAACTAAACTAATTGATATTGAAACAAAAACTTCACAATGTTCAGATATAGAAATGCATAGGGAATCTAATTGTGCACCTATAGTCAAAACTTGAAGCTAAATTGATAGGACTAGGACACCCAACACATTGGTCTTTTTATCTATGGTCTTAAAGTATGAGTCCCGATGCAGTACAGAAGACACCTATCAAATTTGGAGCTGAACTAAGAGGACCGACTCTAGTCCCTAAGAACCAGACTAGATTTTTGACAAATAACCTGTGTCTGCTTCCTAAGGTTCCCCAAAGTATTTTGGCTCTATTGAATACTAATAGCTACACAAAAGAGGAAAGAAAGGGGTTTGTGGATAGGGTTTTTCCTTATGTCAAACCTTGGGTTTGAAATTAACCCTAATTTAAATAGAAATGGAATTGAAAGCATGCCTTTTGAGGGTAGAGGCAAGACCTAAAATTAAAATGATTGAATGTAGATGATTATACCTTCAATAGTTGAGGCAATGTTCTTAGGATAATTCCTCCATGTTTTGATGCAATAACATGATAAATCACATAAAATCCATCATGAAATCATAGATAAAACATAAGTTGAAGATTCCTTGATGTATTTTGTTTCTCCTTGAATCAAGTCTACTCTTGAGGAAGAAGAATTGCACTTGAATTGATGATAATGTTAGCATAAGATGTCACTATGAAAATGAATTGAGAGGGATACCTTATATAGGAATTTCATAATTAAAATCACCTTTAGGATGACTTAGATTTGATATATTTTGAAATAGAGTAGGATTTGAATTAGGTAAGACTGCCAAATTATCCTCCTAATTTTTGGGGAAAAAAGTGCAGGACCAAGTAGTAGAGATCCGCCCTAGTCCCATCAACTTTTTTTTTAATTTCTAGAGAAGTGAAATAATGGAGTTCTAATGCCAAATCTAGCTTGGTAACTCAAACTATAATACATAAGTATGTGAAATATTCTTTGAAAGTTGAAATTAGGGTAGGATTAAGGATAAATCAAGATAAAATGATAAAGGGAACACCTAAAATTAACATCCCAAATAAGAGAGTAATGATGCAATAAAGTGGAATAATACCCACAATATTGAATTAAATACTAATTAATTACAATAAAGGTCCTATAATGCGTAGAGGAAAGGGAAATACTAAAATAGGTGCTAGGAGAGTGTGAAATTGGACATGCTAATAAAGGTGTATAATTTACGATGATACACTTTGAAATTCTTATACACAAAAAAAGAAAGAAACATTCTTATAGATTCCATCCTAGCTACTAGAGAAAAAGTTTCCTCAAAATAAATACCTTATGTTGGCAATTGACACTCATCTAGTTTAGTTGTGTTGTCATTGATGGTAACACATCATTTTGGGCTGGACACTTAACTAGTACTCACTAGTATTTATGATTCGGCAACCAACATTCAAGGAAACCAGCAAACTAGGAACTGGTACATAAGGCTGACATAGGAAATTGATCTGATAGGTCTACATGGTAGAAATCAATGACATTGTTCATGAAGTTTAATGTATTTATTTTTGTCTAGGCCGACATGTAATAAATTGTAATATCATTGTAAGCCGACATAAAGCATTTATGTTTATGTTTGGGAAGGGTATTTAAGTCAATCCTATTAGGATATTTTGGATGATGATGATGATGATGATGATGATGATGATGATGATGATGATGATGATGATGATGATATTGAGAGATATACATATGATGTGAGATATAATGCGAACAAAATTGATTGACTATATGTGAATATAATATTATGTAGTCACTCTTGGTTATTGGTTTAAAGGTTTGGGATGCAGAGCAAGTTACCAGTAAAGGAGGACATAGTGGAAACTGGTATAGTCAATGCTTGAACTGGAGCTCATCTAGCATAGCAAATGCATTCTCTGAGTTCCGATTTTTTTTTGTAAACCAGTATTTGGTGCTTGTAGTCAATGAGGCTCCTTTTGTGATGAGCACTATGCTCTAGGCTATTGGCATTCCTACATGTATAGGTTCCTATTATAATATTTATTCATTTGGCCAATGGATAGATATTGTGGGTCACCAATCCCACTATATTTTTTCCTCCTTGAGAACATTGATTCACCCCCCCTCTTAGTGTTCTTGAATTCTAACAATTGGTATCATAGTTTGGTGCCTTGGAGTAAGTCTAATAGCTTAAGGAAGATCTAGAATCTGGAATCCATGGAGATGAGTCTAGAGAAACAACTTGAAGTAGCTCTTGAAAACTATGATTTTGAAATGATGAAAATTTTGAAATTAAAAAATGAATTGAACTCTGCAAAGGAATTCATTCTTAACCTACAAGAGAGGTTGTCATCTTCTCAAGCTAGAAGAAATGAACTTTTACAAAATTAGGATGATGAAGAGAAGAATGCCCTTAAAGAACAATTTTAGAAGATGAGTTAGGAGAACAATGTCATGAAGAATGAAATGCAAGCCCTAACTATGAGGGTGTCCAAGGATATTGAAAACCATAAAAATAATGAAGAAAATATTGGTAGATCTCTAAAAGACAAATCTGAAGAATACATTAGGCTGGCACATGAGAATGATATGTTGAGAACTGAACTGGTGCAACCCCAGAATAATGAGCTAGAGTTGGAAAGATTGATATTAGTCCTAATAGGAGATATGGATACTGCAAATCAATACAGAGATAAGTTCAAGGATAGTTCTACAAAACTTGATGAACTATTGAAGGATCAAAGGCACAAGGGAGACACTAGAGGTCTTGGATTTGAGCAAGGAGAAAGCTCTGGTACTGCAAATGAAGTTGAATGAACTGGTTAGATGGAGAATCCACTTTTCAACCAAAAATCACCGGTAAGTTAAAATAATACACATAAATTCAATGGTAGATATTTTGTTTGCAATAAAATTGGTCATATGATAAGACATTGTAGAAATAGAGCAAATCAAGATAATAATGTAATTCCTGATTAGTGTTCAAATTATAAGAAGTATGGTCATAGGACAAAATATTGTAGAGTGAATGTGAGTTGTCATGCATGTGGAAAATTTTGACATATGGCTAATCAATGCAGGTCAAGGAATGTTCAAGGATACAGTAAGGCAATTCAGAAAAATAATGTCACTTGCTATGCATGCAACAAAATAGGACATATTGCTAAATTTTGCAGAAGCAAGAACAATCCGGTAGGAAATGATGAAAAAAGAAAACAAAAATTTGATGATATTCGGAAGGAGCATGAGAGGAAATGGGTTAGGAAATCTGAAGATCAACTAGTAGAGAAGAATGTTCCTGTACCAGCAGAAGACTCATCCAATAACTAAGGCATTAGCCTTAGGGGGAGGCAAATTAATGATAGATCTTGCATTACCCATGGTCATGGTCTGAAAGCTTGTTTTAGATCTTAGAGAAGTCAGTCTGAAGGTTTCCCAGCACTAAGGTCATGGATTTTGAATTCGATATGATAGACTGACACGCATTTACGTCAATGAGAAATTAGGGTTTTCATAGAATAAAAGAGAAATGTTGATTCATTTCTGATCACACAGCATTTAGAGTGAAGTAGAGTGAGTTTAAGGCGATTCAAGGTGGTCAAAAGCATTTTCAAGGGAATTCCAGTGCATTTGGTGCGGATTTTCAAGAACTTTCACCAGCAAAGGTTGTGAGGTTTTTACCAGTTTTTGGACTATCTTTTGTTTATAATGGCTTATGGATCTACTCCCACTTTGGTAGGTGTGGCTACCCCTATTTTTGTTGACATCAAGGATCATCCATGCTTGACTTTCACGCAATGCCCTTAGATTGTGAAGGTTAATGATTCAGTCGACGCATTTTCTAGGGTTCCAGATGGAGTTTTGTATGTTGAAGATGTTTGTGCATATATCCACTACACTCTAGACGATTTAGGTTCAGTTGTATTCAAAATAACATATGTGACAAAACTGTTGGATAGGAGGGGATTGATGAAGTTAGAATTTAAAATTCTGAAGGATCTGGGTTTCACAGACATTTTGGAGATGTTGTAATTTGAAGATGAAATGATCTAGTATGTATTGAGTTGTGTCCATGGGGAATTCATATGGTTGGACCGAACCTAAAAAATCACTAAGGAGGCTAGTCGTGCAAACATCGATTTACTCCAAACTAGTCAAACTCCTAGAAGGAAGAAAATACCTAACAATGAGGTTGAGAAGTTAACCCTTGCAACTGTTGACAACCAATCAATGAGGATAAGCACTATCAAAGACAAAGTTGCTCAATTTGCAAGTATGATCATCGATTACAAGGTAGCCCAATCAAATCGATTGAACTTTGTTTCTAGTTCATGCATTTACTATGCTCATCAGATGGTGAAAGGAAATGATAGGTATGATCTCTGTCAATGGATTTGTGAAGAGATTATTTTAAACCTAGGGAAGATTAAGGGTAAAAAGAAAGGTATTTTTCCAGTATGGGAATCTTGTTGTTTGCTTGATGCGTTTCTTTTTGAATGAGTTACCGAGATCCAGTAAAACTCAATGGGAATTTGATATGCAATTAGGAAAGAAAATAAATAATTCTATAAGAGGTTTAGGACAGGATAAGGAGAGAATCCATTCTATGGGGTTATTTCAAAACATTTCAGAAGGCTATGAAGAAAAGAGAGAGAGTGCCGAAACATATTTTTGATAAGTACTCTACTGAAATCTGCTTTATGGTTAAGAAGGATGAAACATTAATGGAAGCAGTGTAGCCACGAAAGATCTAGATCACTAAGATAGGTTATGAGGTTGATTCAAAGATCTTGGACTTATATGCCAAGACTCTGATTGATGCCCTGGTTGATGAAATTAAGAAAACCTTTGGGACAACAAAGAAAAAGGAATCTGAAGTTCAGATAGGTTTCAGTTAGAAGAAAAGAGAAGGAAAAAACAAGAAGGTTGGTGAAGATGTGGAGAAGATGTCCTCTAAAATCAAGTAGATCATTGGATTAGCAGAAGGGTCATCTCTGACAGTAGTTCAGACTCCACCGATAGAAACAATCAACAAGGGCATACTGAAGAGGAAGAAACCATAAACTTATATTGCCCCTGTTGAATCTAGTTCTAATACTGATGTTGTGCCCCCAAAGATTCCCTAGACATACATCAGGATATAGAGGAAGAAGCCTATGGAAGGAAAGGTATAGAAAGTGAAGGTCACTCCTCCAGTAGCCCCTAAGAAAACTTTGAAGGAGAGGAAACCAGTAGATAAGAGGAAACTGGTTAAAGAATCTACCTCTACTCCTGGCAAGAAGAAGAAATCAAAATTAGATATAGCTCTCAAATCTGGTAAGAGTATTGAGGTCACTCCTCCTCTCTCAGTTGTTGAATTAATAGGTCAGATAACTAAAGATGGAATTTTGAGTAGTATCCAACATTATTATGAACATATGGATGATAAGGATCAAATGGAGTTTGAGGAAGAATTTTTGTTGTATTTACATATATATATATATAAGAAGGTATTACTTGAGATTGAAAATCAAATACCAAGAGACTTGTACAATAAGCTAGATGCTAAGAGATTATTTGCAGTTGAAGAGGATAAAATACAAAGTTGCAAGAGTTATTAACTATCTATGGTGCAATAACTGATGAGGAGTTGCAGCGGTGTCTTGAATATGCTAATAGAACAATTTTTTGAAGTAGACACTGACATGTGAGTCTCATGGTAGGTCAAGTAAATGAAATAGTTAAGGAGACCCATGAGGCATGGGTAAAATTATTTGTAGACAAACCAAATTTCTTTACTGCACCGATATTTTTGCCTAAGTCTGGTATTGAAGACATATCTATTGATGATAAGGGAAAAGGTACATTGGGTATGTATTCACCAGTTTTAGGACATAAACTAATAGAGGATATTCCTCCAGTAGTATCACTTGTACATAATGTAGAGAAACAAATAGATAACTTTGAAGTTGTGCATGATAAGCAGGATACACTGGAATAGAACATTCCAGATGTAGAGGTTATTGATGTGGATACAAATAATAAACAAGTTGAGGGTGTTGAACCTCTGGCAAAAAATTTACATATTGAAGAGGCTAAGGTTGAGATGGTTACTGCACCAAGTGGCAAAGCCACAGGTGCTAGTTAGCAGGTTGGAGAGTCTAGTCATTCATTGTTGGAACTTGGATCATCTGGTCAAGTTGATTTTGGGCAAAAGAATATTGAGCAACTGAGCAGTTTTGAATTAATGTTTGTTGCATCTCAGAAGTTGAGGAAGGAAGGATTAGAAGACAAGCAGGTCATTGAGTAGGCCATTCCAATTTTGTAGTAGCTAGTTCCAGGATACTCTAGTCTGGTAGCTAGTCCCTCTAGTAAGCATAAGAGTTTGATTGAACATATTGCAAAAGACTTTCAAACTCTTCAACATATATCAAACCAACAATTGATAGAGAGATACAATGCAGCTAGGAAGGTCACATGTGACAACATGATCATATCTGACAAGGTCAAGATAACAAAGCAACTTACAAAGATTGATGAGGATCTTAATTAGTGCAATTGTATATATAGGTCTTGTACTAACACTGGAAAACTTACAGTTGACTTGGAGGTGTAATCAAAAGTGGCAAAGGTCTGATTGGTTCATTTGGCTAATAGTTTTGATGGTACTTGGTAATTGACTAGTGCCATTGATGGTCAAATTTTGGTTACAGAATATGAGATATCAGCCTTGGAGAAATATATGAACAGATTAATCCAACGAGCTAGGGAATTGAGAGGATTGGGAAGTTCCTAGTTGAATAGTTTATTACTCCATAAGTGGGAAAGTATGGAATTGAGGAATAAACCCACACTAGAAGATCTAACTAAATAAGAACTACATGCATACATTCTTAATGGGTTTGTAACTATTTTGGGAACTTTGAAAACTGGTTGGGATACTAAGGATTTTTGAAGGGTGCTTACCCAGATATATTCAAGTACATCTAGATCTGGTAAACACATTTTGATTCTTTTGCCCCACCTTTGTCATTGATGTCAAAGGGAGAGTGGTTGTTGTGAAAAATGTCAAGGGACATAAGAAGTAATGTACAGCTAGGGGGAACAGGGTCAGTTTTGGTTATCAATTTTTGGGAGGAACCGAGAAAACACTTTAGCGATTCATTTTTCACATGAGTGTTGCCATCAATGCCAAAGGGGGATATTGTTGGCAATTGACACTCATCTGGTTTAGTTGTGTTGTCATTGATGGCAACACATATCATTTTGGGTTGGACACTTTTGTACTCACCGGTATTCATGATTCGGCAATCGACATTCAGGGAAACTGAAAAACTAGTAACCAGTACATGAGGCTGACATAGGAGATTGATCTGGTAGGTCTACATAGTAGCAATCAACGACATTGGTCATGAAGTTTAATGTATTTATTTTTGGTCTAGGACAACATGTAAATAAATTGTAATATCATTGTAAGCCGACATAAGGCATTTATGTTTATGTTTGGGAAGGGTATTTAAGTCAGTCTCGTTAGGATATTTTGGATATGATGATGATGATGATGATGATGATGATGATGATGATGATGATGATGACGATGATGACGATGATGATGATGATGATGATGATGATGATGATGATGATGATGATGATGATGATGATGATGATGACAATGATGATGATGATATACATATGATGCGAGATATAATGTGAACAATATTGATTGACTATATGCGAATATAATATTTTGTAGTCAGTCTTGGTTATTGGTTTAAAGGTTTGGGATGCAGAGAAAGTTATCGGTAAAGGAGGACACAGTGGAAACCAGTATAATCAATGCTTGAATCGAAACTCATCTAGCATAGAAGATGCATTCTCTAAGTTCATAATTTTGTTTGTAAACCAATATTTGGTGCTTGTAGTTAGTGAGGCTCCTTTTGTGATGAGCAGTGTTCTTTAGGTTGTTTTTCTTCATGTATGTGTGTGCCCCTATTGTAATATTTATTCATTTGGCAAATGGATAGATATTGTGGGTCACCAATCCCACCATGGTTTTTCCTCCTTGAGAACATTGATTCAAAACCCACCCCCACCCCCCCTCAGTGTTCTTGGATTCCAACACCTTCAACTTGTGAATAGCCTCTACATACCAAGCTCACTTTTTTACTTGTAACTTGTCCTTGTTTATTTAACTTGTTCTAGAACACCCACTTAGTTCCTATCACATTTTTTTCCACCGATCTAGGTACCAGTTCCCATGTCTAATTCTTATGTATGTGATTTGGTTCTTCTTCCATTGCTTTTACTCAAATTTCTTCTTTTCTTGCTTCCTCATATGATTTAGGTTCTACTAGTAAGAGAAAATAGTAGTTTTCTTACTCATTTGCTTCTGCAACTCTTCTTGTCTTAACTCCTTTTTTTTGTCTTCAATTTTTTGATCTTCTAAATGATTTGTTTGTAAATATTTGGTTAGGGTTTTAGTTACTTTCTCTAGTCATTCTTCCTCTTCTTCTTTAGTCTTATTTGCCTCTTTCTCTTTACCATCTTTTGGACCGGCCTTCTCTTTTGCAACAACTGAGATAATCTCAAAATTAGTCTCTTGTACAAGCTCAAGAGCATCTTGATCGCATTCTTCACATACTTTCACATATGTTATTTCCACTATCTTGTTTATTCTTTTTTTGTACAACCATTGAGCCTTGTTTGTAGCATATCCAAAAAATATTTTTTCATCTGCTTTGGTACCAAACTTTCCAATATCATCTTCATATCTTCTTCTATAACACTCACTTCTGAAGATTCTAAAATACTTCACAATAGGAGGTTTTCCATTCCACGTCTCATAAGGTGTCTTAGTATGATTTAATCTTATCTATACCCTATTAATAATGTAAACAATAGTATGCATAACTTCCTTTTAATGCACATTAACCAAGTTTTCATCCTTAAACATAATTTTAACCATCTCAATAAAAATTCTATTCTTCCTTTCTACAACTCCATTCTACTGAGGGGTTCTTGGAGAAAAAAAATGTCTTTTGATCACCTCCTCAATATCAAACAAAGGAAACTCAGTCCATAGATTCATTCCTTTATTCTCTAACTCCTTGAAACTCTACAAATATTCATCACTCAGACTCTTCCACTTTTATCTGATTATCATCTTGCTTGATTCTCTGATGATCATCTTGCCTTCCATGATTATTTTATTTTCTCTCCTTCTTTTTACTGCTTTTCAACTATTCATAACACTTACAAGCACTAATAACATGGTAAAGAAAAATAACCTCAAACAATGATACTTATCTTTCCAAAAATCTCCTTTAGGGTTTTGTTGCCAGAAAGTGTCTTGTCGATGATGTTAGCACAAACCTCTAAATATTGGATAGCCTCTCTGATACAGTCATGTCAAACCAATGAAATGATCCACTCAGAAGGGGGGATCAAAATATTTTTCTTCAAGAACTCCCCCTGAGCCAATGCAACATGCTCAGTTACTAGAAGAAGAGGTGTCTACACCAGATTTTGATACACTAGGCTTACTTCCATTTTTCACTTTCTTCTTTCTCCAAACCAAGATTTCTTTTTTCTTTGATCCACTATCCTTTATAGCATTATTATTATCAAATTTCTCCATGTTTTTCATTTATACAATAATTATCATAATGTCTAGATTGCTTGCACTTGAAACATATGATGTTCTTCTTTACTAAATTTACCACATGTGTTTTAGATCTACATTGATTAGATTTGTGACCATAACCATTGCATGTATGATACCATCCATGAAAGTTATTATTCACCTTATTTTCTCCAATCAAATTAGAATTCTAACAGTAGTTTTCCTTATGACCAAACCTCTTTCAATTTTAACAAAGAATGCTTCTATAGTTTACAACCTTATGACCAAATTTATTGCATTAAAAATAATAACCATTAAATGATGCATACCTTTGTGCATTACATTAACAAACCAGTAGCCTCCTTGCATTGGTTTACTAATTTAAAGTTCTTCTTGCATCTTCTAACATCATCTCTACTTCCACCTTAACCTCTTCGTTTATGTCTTTGTCATTCTGATTTGAACATTCATCGGGCTGAAATCCAAGTCTAGAATGAGCTTTCTACATGTTGATAAATTCTTCCAAGAGCTTCTTGCTATCAAGAACCTTATTCTTTGCCTTTATATTTTTCACTTCTTGCTCTACCTTCTCACATTATTTAGTCTTCAACTTGATTGATTCTTTCAAGGTTTCCTCTATCTTGTTCTTCTCTTCAACTTTTTGCACAAGATCTTTAATAGTCTCATTCACCTGCTTCAATTGATTGTTAACTTTCTTATGCCTCAATTTGAATTTCTAGATTTTCTCTCTCAACTTCTGCACACATTCATTTTCTACTTTCACATTCTCTTTCAATTCCTCATTCTTAGATTCAACAATTTCCAGATCCTAAAGAGCTATCTATGATTCCTCATCCAATTGAAATTCTCTAGTCATACTCATTGGTTCCATGATTCAACCAATAAGGATCTCCCTCAGGCAGTTAAGAGTTCAAGCAAGGAACCAAAGCTCCGATACCAATTGTTGGATTGGTTGAAGGAATGAGAATACTAGGAGGGGGTTGAATCGATATTCCCATCGATTATAATTTAAAATTTCTCACAACATCTAATCCTTTTACTGATATATCAAATCCATCAATTAAGCACATCAACATGAAATAGAAAATGTAGAATAAACAAGAAAACATAGCCACAAATGGAAAATTAGATTTTATATGTGGAAAACCCAAATGGGAAAAACCATGGAGAGTGTTAGCTCTCAAGATAATATAACTAGTTATATTGTGTTTACAAAATGGGTGGCTCACTGTCAGATGGCTCATTGCCATATTACAAAAGCAACTCACTACTGAAAGGCTCAAAGAAATAGATATAAATGAACCAAGTAAAATTGCATCTCCAAATGCATGAAATTAGTTCCAAATTATGCTCATATAATAATCCACAAAACTTATAGTAGATCCAATAAAGGATCTTTGTACCATTATCCATAAATACCTACAACAGATCTGGTAAAAGATTACTTCACTACTCTGTCAAATGAATCACTTGTAGCAGATCCTATGAAGGATTTATGCACTAATGTCCATACTCTTACCCTACTCTAACTACTTTGTTGTCCATAACTCACACTACACACACTGTACCCTTATCTACTACTTCTCATCATCCACCCATCATCCATACCTCTACTAAAAGCATATACACATAGATATACCAAAAATATTACACACCAGGATAATATGTCAGTGAAGCACAAGCAATATGTTGCTCAGAACAACACATTATAAAATAAATCCTTAATAAAAACAACATGATAACAAAGTCGGTCTCTGCAAAAACTCTGCACACTTCCTTTACACAATTCATTCACTTATTTATATATCTTGATTACTATTATAGAATAGGGGCCAACCGAACCCATAGATACAAACCCATAAGCACAAAACTCAAAGCGCAACAAGTCTAAACTCTAAAATACAGATACCACACATACCACAAATGTTGGAACACAAAATTGTGAGAGTTGATAAATACAACACCACAAGAGCCCAAATGATCTTTGCAAGCTGAATAAACTTGTTACAAGGAGAAGCAAGGAAGCAATAGGGAAAATCATAAACACACAAAAATTCTCAAGAATGTGAGAGCTTTGTATTCACAAAAATGTGTAATAGAATAATAATACAAAAGAAAAGATTCAACCTCTAATAGGTCAAAAAACCCTAGGCTTGCACATAATAATTAATAAAATAATTAATTATTATGCACCTAATGTTAGCTTAAGTGTAAAAGAGATAAAGGAGAACTTAATTAATTAAACAAATGTCATTTAATTAATCAAGTAAATACCTGATTACTCTAACACCTCCCCTTAAGCTAGACTTAGGGAGAAGCTAAAACCTAGAACAACTATTGAATGAAGGAAAGATGGGTCCCAACAACAAGGCCTGATCAGGTACCCAAATACAAGGAAATATTTATGAAATGGAGAAAAAGGAGAAAACCCAATGGGAAAAAACTCCTCTCCAAAAAGAGAAAAGAACAACAAACTACCAACCAACTGCCTGTAAAGTGTTGAATCTACTGAAGGAGTGGGGAAAGTAGTAATCAAAACAACCCCTGACTGATAAGGAGTGGGGAAGGTTTGCAATCAAGAATGCCAAAGCGCTGAAGCATGTCAAGGGCATACTTCTACTGGTAAGTGTAGATCCCATCAGAAGACTGAGTCACATGAAGACTAAGAAAATAGTGCAGAAGACCGAGATTTGTCATCTCAAACTGGTCCATCAAAGCTCGCTAAACATGCTGAATCATAGAGGATGAGCTACCTATGATGAGGAGATCATCAACATATAGCACAAGAATCAGGATCTCACCCTCAAGATGCTAAATGTACATTGTGTGATCGGAATGACAGTGTGTGAAATCAGTGGAGAGCAAGAAAGAGGGGCTTGTTTGAGACCATATAATGAACGCCGAAGTCTGCAAACCAAAGAGCTATCCTGCACAAATCCTTGAGGTTGTTCCATATAGATTTCCTCCTATAGGTCTCCATGCAAGAAAGGACTCTTCACATCAATCTAAATAATGAGCCATCCCCTAGAAGCTACAAGGTATAGTACAAAGCGAATAGAGTTCATCTTGGCGACAGGGGCAAATGTCTCAGAGTAATCAATACCCTCAACCTACGAGAAAACCTTCACAACAAGATGTGCTTTATACTTATTAATTGAACCATCAGAAGTATACTTGGTGTGAGACAACCATCAGTACTGAACCATCTTTCTTCCCTTAGGAAGAGGATAGAGATCCCAAGTATTATTCCTCATCAAAGAAGAATACTCCTCCTCCATAGCACAATCCCACTTAGGGTGGCCTATTGCCTCTGAAAATGTCTGAAGATCATCTAAAATGGCATGACTCAAAAAAATAGAACCCACAGTATGAGAACGGGTACGACAAGTATCTAAAGGATCACCAGCCATAGATCCTGCTGCCTCAATGGTAAAGTGAGCCCACTTGGGCATTTGAGGTGGAGGTGGGGATGGTGGATCATCACAACATCATCAGAATCATCATCAAAATAATCCTAAAGAGATGTAGTGGGAGGAGTAGGTAGAGGAGTAGACACTAGAGATAGGGTATCCACTGTAGGAAGGCACTCATCAAATAGAACATCCTGTCGAAATAGGACCTCTTTGGAATCAGGATTAAACAACTTGTATGCCCTAACATCCTCACAATAGCCAACAAAAATGAGGGGTCAGCTCTTTCGATCCATTTATCTCCTCTAAGCATCAGGAATAAATGCCCATGCCTCACTGCCAAATACTCAGAAAAAAGAAACATTAGTCCTATCATGAGACCAAGCCTCCTCAGGAGTCATATGTCGAATCGCCTTGTGAGGCATCTAATTCTGAATGTAGTTGGGACAATTGACTACCTCAGCCCAAAAAGATGAATCAATGGACCTGGACCAAATCATACAATTTGCCATCTCCCGTAAAGTCTTGTTCTTTCTCTCAGTGACACCATTTTGCTAAGGGGTGTAGGGAATAGTAAACTGATGTTGTAAACCATGCTCAGTGCAAAAATCTCTAAAAGCCTGATTCACATACTCCCCCCCATTATCTATATGTATCCACCAAATAGAACAACCAAACTGATTCTCTACAAATATCTTGAAGATTCGAAATGAATCAAAGACATCAGACTTGTACTTAAGAAAGTACACCCATGTGCGTCTGGAGAAGTCATCAATAAATGTGAGTACATACTTGGCCCCAAAAAAAGAAGGAGAAGGGAATGAGATGAGGTCACTGTGAATCACCTCCAAAGGTGCCAAAGCACGAGGGGCTCTTCCCTTTGGAAAGGGATCCCTCTGATGCTTGCTAAGCACACAACCATGACAAACACCATCAGTATAAGAAATCTGTAGGAGCCCAAGAACAAGTGCCTGTGTACTCATCTGTTGAAGATATCTGTAATTGACATGGCCCAAGTGCTCATGTCAAAGCTTACTCACTAAATCTGCATGTGCTATAAGAGATGAAAAAAACCCGTAGAGGGCTCAAATCCATTAAATATGTAAAGACAAGATGCAGTATCAACACTCCCAGTAGCCAGAACCAAATCAGAGTCATGGAGGTCCTGAATAACCACATCATGTGGTGAGAACTCAACTATCTTACCAGAGCCAGAATGGAAAATCTGATAAATGGATATGAGGTTTGTCAAGATGTCAAGAACAACCAGAACATCCTACAGAGTACCCCATCCAAAGAGAAAAAACCTTAACCCAAGACTGAAAGCTTAACAGAATCACCCATTGCAATCTGTGAAGTACCACAAGAGGCAAGAGAAGTAACCAACTGCTGAGTGTGAGTCATATGGTGAGAAGCACCATAATCTAAAATCCAAGTGGACCCATAGGTTGAAGATCGAGTAGTGAGAGCATGACCTTTCCTTGTGGAAGGAGAAGACGCCCGAGGTGAGGAGATGTGATGTTGCTGCATGGCTTCCTTTAAAGCCTCTAAGTGTTTCCAACACCTAGAAACTAGATGTCCTTCCTTGCCACAAAAACTACAAGTATCTCTTGATTTCTTCTTAGTCTTGGAGGAAGACTCACCAGATTGCAAATATTTCCCTTATTTCAGATGAAATGGTGGTTTAGAAACAAACTTAGGAGGTGGCTTGGAGGAATGCTCACTGCCTGCAGAATTCTTCTTTGGCTTCAATTTCTGCTTTTGCTTCTCCTTAGATGATTGAGAAACCAACACTTTGTTCTTGGACCCTAAGAGAATGTCCAGTTGAGAAAGGTGAGACTACTCATGAGACAAATGCC
Source organism: Cryptomeria japonica (assembly GCF_030272615.1). NCBI lineage: Eukaryota > Viridiplantae > Streptophyta > Pinopsida > Cupressales > Cupressaceae > Cryptomeria > Cryptomeria japonica. Next base: position 378,347,971 of record NC_081411.1, on the reverse strand, counting down.
CACAAAACACATCAAAAGTAGGCATGATAAAATGAGAACCCAAGCCATCCATGGTGAAGTAGAAAGTAGAGACAAAAAATTGAAAAGAACCCCGAACCTTCAAAATGATCAAGTGAATGCACTCTGGGTTTGTCTTGATCTTTCCACACCCCTGGAGAATAGATCTAGTAGTCTTGAATTTGTTCAAAAAATCCTCAATGGTGCGAAAGGAATCAGGTGACAAGGAAACTAACTCTGCCTCAATTTGTAATTCCTAGATCTCATTAACTCTCCTGAAGAGAGTCTCAAATTTCAACCAAATAGCTTGAGGAGTGAGCAAAGCATCAAGGTGAAATAGAAGACTATCAGAAACATGTAATGAGAGCAAGCCCATGGCCTCATCCATCTTGTTTCTTTGCTAAAGAATATCAAAAGGACGTTGCAACAGAGGCTGAACCTCATCCAAACAAAACCACAACCCTCATTCCCTGAGAAGCCTCGTGATGCAAGGCTTCCAGGTGTGATAATTATGTGATGTCAACAACTCAACTGAATAATCTTCCATGAAACTTTGCACTTGTACCTAATTGTCTTTTTTTTTTATTATGTGATCTTTCAGAATAGATAGAAGATGTAGAAGGGTTTGTTTGTTTTGAGAGCTTTGGTGTTCTATATTTCTGATATAAATGACAGAAAGAGAGAAAAAAACACCCCCCCACAAGAGATAAATACAAACCCTAGTACATACTGGTGAGAATGAAGCAGTGCATAAGCAAAAAAAACTTCAAACTGAAATCTCATGTACCTCATGAAATATCTAAGAAACAAGAGCACATATCTGAATAGATCATGCTAAGAGCTTTCTCGCGCCTATTCGAGTTCAAAAAATGGAGTCCATTTGCACATTATATGGCCCCAGAAGTGCAAAAAAGAGACCCCACTTTGACTAGAAAAAAGTACAGTCAAACAGCAAAATTGGAAAAAAATTCCAATACCATGAGGTCCGACTTAGAACCATCTTTTCGATGCCCATTTGCTTTCAAAAAAATGACTCCATATGCTCAAGATATGAAGAAAAAACCAACCCACCCTTCAAAGGCAAGAGAGAGGTTGTCAAGTGGTAGGGTTGGGCGAAGGTGGCCTCGAGGTGGTGCTCTGGCGGTGCTCCAGTGGTGGAGCAAGGGTGGCGGCCAGGCTGCGGCAGTGGACGGGCAGCATAGCGATGGTGGATGAGGTGGAGGCCGGCGATGACCGGAAGGCAGTGGGGAAGCAGTTAGTGGTGGCAGGGCCCTCTCTATCAGGGCCAATGGCGGCAGGGCCTGCTGCAAGCTAGGGGGCCCATGGTACCCTACGTACCGTGGGTTAAACCCCAAAAAATGATTTTTTTTTTTTTTTTAAAACTTGTTTGATAAATTTTTTGAAGGATTTTTTGTTTTTTTTTTTAAAAAACAAATTTTGGCCTGCATGCAGTAAAAAGGCAATTTTTTTTCATTTTTAATTTTTTAAATTTCTCGAATTGTGTGCCAGGGTCGTACGGCCTGGTATAGAACAAAAAAATACTCCGAGAGGCTCAGGTGTCGAAAATGATCAAGCTTTATATGACCATAGGGGTTTTTGGGCCTTCTGAGCACAATGGTGAGGTTCGTTTAAGCCAAAAGTGCTCAGAAAAAGGGCCTATCCCTAGGTGCACAAAAAAACTTCTAAAACCCCAAATCTGCTTCCAATGCAAAAAAAAAAATCAAAACAAGAACAAGTAGGTGCAGATCTGAAGCTCTGATACCATGTGAGAGTTGAGAAATACAACACCACAAAAGCCCAAATGATCTCTACAAGTTGAATAAACCTGTTACAAGGAGAAGCAAGGAAGTAACAGAGAAAATCATAAACACAGGAAAATGCTCAAGAATGTGAGAGCTTTGTATTCACAAAAATGTGTAATAGAATAATAATACAAAAGAAAAGATTCAACCTCTAATAGGTCAAAAAGCCCTAAAAGGGAAAACCCTATGCTTGCACATAAAGATTAATTATTATGCACCTAATGTTAGCTTAAGTGTAAAAGAGATAAAGGGGAACTTAATTAATTAAACAAATGTTGTCTAATTAATCAAATAAAGACCCGATTACTCTAACAAAAATGACTAAAATAACTAATGCCACTGATATCATAACTCACACAATAGATATTGAGATAGAATATAAACTAGAATAAGGATAACTCAAGATTCTAGAGATGACTCCAATAGATCATCTATGCCTTGTTACATCATATCTCATACCTTTCATCTAGCAATACCAAAAACTGCAACTCCAACATCATACACCATCTGGTCCAAACTGGATAACTAGATTTTACATCACTGACAACAATGACAATATTCACATGTCTGACAACCAACATTCACTACTCTATGTCAAAAAACACCTACTTTCACTCTTGTCCTTTATTTAGAAAACATGTCCACTTATCCTAATACCTTTTTCTACATTATTCTAATTTTTTCGTTTCTAATTACACATCTAATATTACTAATTAAAACTTCATACCCTTTCTTTCACATCTAACTAACACTCAACAAACTACTTCTCAAACCTTCAAAATAATAAACATCATCATTTTTATGCTTACCATCAATTGAGATACTTCCTATTCCACAAATAGGTGTAGCTTATTCTCCTACAAATTTTAATGATTCACCATCATATTTCTCAAGATTAATGAACTTTTCTTTATCACCAATCATGCGATTTGAACATTCAGAATCAATGATCCAAGCTCTCAATTCAACTTTACCATCAATGCGATCTTCTCTCTTGCTAACTTTTCCTTTCCTTATGGTCTTTCAAACCTATCCCTATTCTTCTCCTCTATAGCCAATAATAAATATTCTTCATTCAATTCATCACCATCTTCATCTTCAAATGAATGTGTCTTCATAGAACATAAGCTCCTTTAGCCTTTATCTCTATCATCTATCCTTTTCTTAAAATCATGTCTTCTTTATCTACTTTTCTTTTCATCATCATCATATCTTTTGTAATCTTCCCTATACATATATTTAGAATCATAATGACCTATTCTACCACAATTAAAGTATTTCAATGGTAACTTGTTGGCTTGATGATGATTGTAATATATTCATCATATGTTGTCATTGATGAAACACATACACACACATATGTTTATATTGTCTATCGGTGTAACTTCAAGTTGTTTATACTACAGCTAGTATGCTAGAGATTATACTAAGAGATTTATCTCTAACCGGTACTTTGTGATAACCGGTATATGTTTAGAAGACAACCAATGGATACACATTAGTCGGCATCAAGATGAAGATCAATTTGAGATCATATCAAGAGATTCAAGGATAACGGTTTATATATTTAACTCTAACTGGTATTGATTGTTCCAACCGGTATTGTTGATTTTATGATGAGTTACCACAAATCGTGATGAGCTATCCCACCCGACAAATTTTGGCGGTATTTTTGTGATGATTTATGATCACTTGACCAGATACACTACACCTAGGAAATTGTGTTATGATTTCTTTAGGCCGACATGAAATCTTAATGTCTATATATTGACATCACAATGAATTATATCATATGAGTGAAAGTGATATGTTGTGTGCGAAATACAAAAGTGTTAAGTTGCAGAGTATCTAGAAGAGAAGTATCGAATATGTCTAGAAGGATGTGATCAAGCAAGTATTGTGCTACTCAGACAGATCAAACCAATCCTATTGTTTTCTAACAATCACAACAGAATTCAAATCCCCTAATCGGGTAAGCTCTAACAAGCTTCAATATTCAAATCCTCTAACAGGGTGATCCATTAGTTTGGATTCAAAAATCCTCCACCGAGGTTACTCCTAACAGGGTACTACCTTTCACACAGTATAATTTTCTAATCAAGCTTTGGGATCTCTAACTAGATTCACTCCTAGCAGAGCACTTTGTAGACCCTAACCGATCAATTATCTATTACTGTAGATAGTTAACTTGTGAGTTCCATCTCACTGTGGTTTTTACCTATTTGGGTTTTCCACGTATAAATACTTGTGTTATGATGGATGTTCTACTCATTGTGGATGTTGTTATATCATTTTGGATTGCATGCATTGTGTTTAAAAGTTTTGTTAAGTTCATCTACCAGTTAGTGTTTGAAGTAATTTTAGTTTTGGTATCACTAATTCACCCCCCCTCTCAGTTATTTGAAGCCTAATCACATAGAAGGAAGTCTCAAAACTACCATGGGGACATGAGCTACCTTGAGATGGCTAGAGATCTAGAAGCTAGTAGAAATGAGCCTGAAAGCCTTAGGGTCAAACTAAAAGCTTCTCAAGTCAAAAGGAGAGAGCTCATTGAACAACTATTGGAGATCTCTAATAATAGTTCTTCTGATGAGGCCAATATTGATGCTTTAGCCGAGGAGGTTCAAAAGTTAAACAGTGAGAAACTAAATCTGAGGAGAGAGTTGGAAAGTCTTACAATTCGCATGAGTCAAGAACTGGAAGCTAGAAGAGCTGATGAAGATCTTATCAAGGAAAGAGATCAAGAGATTGCCAAGATCAAGCGAGAAAATGCTACCTTGCATGAGCATTTGAATTCTGAAAGAGAAGAGAAGGAGAACTTACAGCTAGATCTTGAGTTATCATCATCTCTGAGAGAGAACCTGTCAAAGCATAATGAAGATCTCACCAAATAGCTTACCGAAACTAATGAGAAATTGAAAAAATTCAACAAGAGTTCTACCTTGCTTGAAGAATAAATTCAATCACAAAGGATGAAAGGTGATACCTCTAGACACTATTTTCATACATCTGAAAAAGGTGAATCCTGTGGTACCAAGAGCAACACTCTTAAGAAAAAATACGCTCCTAAGACCAAAAAGCCTACCGGTAAGAAGGTCTTTAAACCTATTTGTTTTGTTTGCCATAAACCTAGTCACACTGGAAATATTTGTAAAAACAAACCTAGCAGAAATGCAAGCTACAATACTAATGCTAGGTATGTGTCTAAAAAGTTTGAAGGTCATTGCTTCACATGTGGAATGTATGGACATAGATCTGTTGAGTGCAAATATGGAGCTAATAATCTTGTACCACGTATGCATCTAAGACCGAATGGCAACTGGATGAGGAATTTTGACAACTAGCTCAACATGAAATGGCAAAGACCCTACGACAATTAGTTTAGTCCATTTGAGATGGAAAAGGTAACAAATGTCATTTGTACCATCTGTAATAACTTTGGTCATGTAGCTATGAACTGTAGAAGAAGAACTCAGAGAGGAAATGCAAGACCTTGGAAATCATCTGGTATGGCCTGTTATCACTGTAATAAACCAAGGCACTTAGCAAAATTCTATAGATCCAGAAATATCAAATCGGTCAATTCTTCTAAGGATCAGAAAGGAAAGAAAAAAGTTAATGTTGAAGAAACCAGAGAGGAAATGAATCAGATATGGAAGAAAAAGAGTGATGACTCACCTGGAGAAGAAACTATTCCTTCACCCAGTGAAGAGAACCCTACACTGGTGAATTAAGCCTTTTGATATGGCTAATAGGAGCTTAACCATCAAATTACCTTCGGACCCCTTGAGATAAATGAGCGGTAAAAGAATTTTGAAGCATGAAATTTTGGTAACTTTTTGGCAATATGTTATCAATCGGTTTTCTCCTTGAGCAGTGAAATTATGGTTTGTAACCCTAACGGGCGAGCATTTAATGCAATAGGTAAAAAGGATAAAAGTGAGTTTTTACTTTGTTATTTTTACCCTAACACATTTGAGAAAGAAATTTGGAGTGTTTGCTACGCTAAGAAAGGTTGTTGCCTGATAATTGTCGAAGTTGCATTGTGATTTGCAATAAAGCTGAGTTGAAGGTTACAGAAGATCGAACTGGTGTGCACTTGGGCATTCAATCGGTAAATAGGGTAGCACGTGTGAAATAAGGTATTTCTTTGAAAATCCTGCTTCAAATATTGTTCATCTGAAATGACATCATCTTCAAAGACTGTAGAAAGGTTAATGATTACATCTGAGCCAATGTAAGTTGTAGAGGTGTGTCGTATAATGCATTATCACAAGTTCCTAGTGGATTTTTGGTTAAAGGAGATTTGTTGAGTTATATTGATTGTAAGATAGAGGATCTAGGATCACTATAGATTTGCACTCAGTTAAAATCCCTCTGTGGTGAGAATGGAAAGATTCAGACAGAGTATGCTAGGGTTTTTGAGAAGGTTTTTTATAACTCCACTTATTTTCTAGAAGATTTTGAGGAAGAGCATATAAAAAATTATTTTGAGTTGGGTTCATGGTGAGAACATCTACTTAGAGAGAACTCACACAATTACCAAGGAAGCCATTCAGGCTATAACTAGTTATTTCTCAACCAGTGAAGTACCTGAGCTAAGGCAAATTTCAAAAGAGACGGTATTCTCTCTAACTGGTTCAACATCTAATAAACGTGATTTTTCTGTTAACAATATCAGAGACCCAGCTGTGAAACTGGCAGCAATGGTGATAGGCTACCATGTATTTTACTCCAGTAGACTAAATAGTGTTTCATCTATAGCAGTACACACAACTTATAAGATGATAGCTGAAAATGCAGATTATGATCTTTGTGAGGCTATTAGGAGACAACTGTTTCTAAATCTGCAATCTATCAAGAAGGACAACAATCTAAAGTTTAAGTATGGATAGCTATTGGTTCGGTTATTCTTTTATTTCCAAAACTTTATACTGGGAATAGGAGATATTGAATGGTCAAAAGACCTACTAGTATATGTACAGATCAAGAACATCATCAAGGCTGTAAAGAATAATTTCCTATTACTATAAATACGTATTTCAATGAGTTTTAGAAGAAGATGAGCATGAGAATGAGATTGCCTAAAGATGTGGTAAGACATTTTGCAAAGGAAATTGTTTTCACAGTTACCACTGATTATTGTTTGATGCAAGAAATTGAGTCGAGAAAGGAAGAAATGGAAGATATGAGTTATGAGGTGAACCATGGCTTACTGGTTGGTTATGCTAATAACCTATTAGCATCTCCTAAAGATAAAAAAGAAGGCAAAAGTGGATATTATGGTAATCCAGGATGCACAAACCAAAACCAGTATTGCTCCAGCCACAAGTGGGAAAGAAAAGAAAAAGAAAACTGATGAAGCACCTCTAGTGATGAATAATACAAGGGTGACTTGAAGTATCCAAACCAAAAAGGAATCGGCACCTAAAGTCTATATAAAGAAGGAGAATGTATCAAACAAGAGAAGTCAAAAACTTATTCTCTAAGAAGAATCTAAGGGTACTGACACTGAAGAAGAGCCTAAGAAGATGAAAGCTACCGGTAGAGTAGAAAAGTCAGTAAAGGAAGTACCAAAGGCAACTGTGCCTATTGATATCTCAACTTTCAATCCTGATACTCATTTTGAAAGAACAATGAAGACATTAGGGAGGAACAAATTTTACAATGTCAAAGAGAATTTTGATTCCTTCATTGAAGATGAGAAGAAGCAAATCATTCAACAGGTAATCAATCATTTGTGTCATTACAGTAGATTACCACATGATCTTGAAAAGGATATCTCAAATTCTTTGTACACTGTTCTTTTCAATAAATGGGAAGAAGCTATAAAATTGGAAAAAGAAATTATAGATGAGATATTTGTGCAATATTTTTCTAATTTATCTAAGAATGAAATAAGTGCTTTAGTTGATCAGTAGAAAATTCAATTTTCTTTCAAATCAAGGAGGTTGAAGCTACTTAGTGGAAAGCGAGCAATTATTGAGACTGAGACCCATCAAATACCCTGTGAAATCAAATTGATGGAAGAGCTCATCCAATCCTCTAAGAATGAGGAAGATGTTGTTAATCGACCAAAAATGGATGAAGAAGAGATTGTACAAGTTGATGAGGTCTATCCTATCAAGAAGAAGGATGACACCATTATTCATGTTGTTGATGATGTTTAGGATATAGTTGATCTATCAGGAGATAAAACTACACTAGATATGGAACCTCCTAAATCACTGATATATAGGTTACTTTAGTTGAGCAACAGGCAACTCAACTAAAAGTGGTCAATCCACTAGAACCAAAACAACTAGAGAAACCCCAATCTCCACCGTTCTTGCAAGATACTCAAAAGGAGTCTATGGAAAATGTTGGCACATAGACTTCTGAAAAAGAAACAACGAATAATCAAGAGAAAGTAATCATTAAGGTTACATCCTCTGAACTGGCAAGGCCATTAGTCACTTCACAGACTGATGAGGATGAAGATGATTCATTAGGCATTTCAGGGCCTATCAATGTTGACAACATGAGCACATCTAAAATGATGAAGATTGCAAATATAATGCAATATAAAGCACATAAGAAGAGACTTAAAGAGCCAAGGATTGAAGTTGAAACAATTCATAATGTAGTAGATATTCTATCTGGTCTACTACTGGAAACATCTACAGCACATCTGACATCCCCTACTAGTAAACTTGGTTAGTTGGTTGCAAATGCATCTGATCAAATCAAGTCACTTGAAGAAGTAGCACAAACCTATGATGAGAAAAGTCACAAGAAGAAGTATGGAGAAAATTGGCAAAGGACATTGATACTAGCAAAGCAGCTCTGTCACATAATAAAGCTTTATTGGGAAAAGATATTGAAACAAGAGGAAAGTATCTTGCTTCTACCTCTAATAATTTATTTTTTTAATTCTGATATCACAAAAAGACAAACAGAAACAAAGCAAGAGCTAGAAAGGATATGCAATGCCTATGTTCCACTTCAGGACTCTATTTTTTCTTTTAGCAAAACTGTAGATGATCTGCATAACAGGTTGGATACCTAGGATCATGAGAAGGAAAAGAGACTCCAATATCTAGAGGAACTCAAGAGTCTACTCACATCACAAGTGGACATACTACAGAGAGCCTACTCAAATGCAAAAGCTATCTTAGCGACTCCAGAAACACTGAGAACGTGCTAGCAACATGGACAAATGTCATATCACAATTGAAGCAGAACTTTAATGTTATTTTCATGAGACTGGTGAATGCATGAATTTTGATTCAGTTGTTTTTGTTATATGTGTTGAACACTTTCATACAAATTATATATATATATATATATATATATATATATATATATATATATATATATATATATATATATATATATATATATATATATATATATATATACTTTTTCAATTTGGCATTATTGTCAAAGGGGGAGTAGAAATATGTATGTGTGTTTTTGAAAATTTTGTATATTGTATGCACTAAGTGGGAGCATGTGTATATGTGTAAATTTCTTTTGTATGCACACTTAGTGGTATTATTGTAAAACATTTCTAAGTGTTGCTATCAATGCCAAAGGCGGAGTTTGTTGGCTTGATGATGATTGAAATATTTTCATCACATGTTGTCATTGATGAAACACATGCACACACATATGTTTATATTGTCTACCGGTGTAACTTCAAGTTGTTTATACTACAACCAGTATGGTAGAGGCTCTACTAAGAGATATCTCTAACCGGTACTTTGTGATAACCAATATATGTTTAGAAGACAACCAGTGGATACACATTAGTTAGCATAAAGATGAAGATCAAGCGGAGATCATATCAGGAGATTCAAGGATAAAGGTTTATATATTTAACTCTAACCGGTATTGATTTTTCCAACCAATATTTGTAGATTTTGTGATGAGTTACTACAAATTGTGATGAGTTATCCCACCGACAAATTTTGGTAGTATTTTTGTGATGAGTTATGATCACTTGACTAGATATGTTGCACCTATGAAATTATGTTATGATTTATTTAGGCCAACATGAAATCTTAATGTTTATATATTGACATAACAATGAATTATTTCATATGAGTGAAAGTGATATGTTGTGTGTGAAAGACAAAAGAGTTAAGTTGTAGAGTATACAGAAGAGCAGTGTTGAATATGTCTAGAAGGATCTGATCAAGCAAGTATTGTGCTAATCAGACAAATCAAACCAATCCTGTTGTTTTCTAACAATCACAACAAAATTCAAATCCCCTAACCGGGTAAGCTCTAACAAGCTTCAATGTTCATATCCTCTAACAAGGTGATCCATTAGTTTGGATTCAGAAATCCTCCACTGAGGTTACTCCTAATAGGGTACTACCTTTCACAAGGTATAAGCTTCTAATCAAGCTTTGGGATCTCTAACCAAATTCACTCCTAGCAGAGCACTTTGTAGACCCTAATTGGTCAGTTATCTATCACTGCAGATCATTAACTTGTGAGTTCCATCTTATTATGGTTTTTACCTATTTGGGTTATCCATGTATAAATATTTGTGTTATGGTGGATGTTCTACTTATTGTGCATGTTGTTATATCATTTTGGATTGCATGCATTGTGTTTAAAAGTTTTGTTAAGTTCATCTACCGGTTAGTGTTTGAAGTAATTTTAGTTTTGGTGTCACTAATTCACCCCCCCCCCTCTCAGTGCTTTTCAAGTCCATCATAACTTACCTTTGTAATTTCTAGATCTTCTCTTCAATATTCTTACAAATTTTGCTTCAATATCATCCAGATTCTCACTCACTTTTGGTTCATCTTCTGCTACCTTTCAAACATTGAATGCAACTTCTTTCTTTTATCTTTTATTTCTTCCATCTCTCCAATTTCATAGGTAGACAAATTTCCAATGAATTGATTAATGAAATAATTATTCAAGTCATGACATTCTTCAATTGTACACTTCTTAGGTTTTTAGGGTTTAGTCAATGTCAATAAGATTTTTCTTATGACATTGCCTTCTTCTAATATTCCACCAATGCCTCTAAAAGCTTTTACAACATCATTCACTCTATGTGTACAGTTCTCAATACGATCATTTGACATTCATAAACATTAATATTTTTGTTTTAGATTCATCAACCTATCTTGATTTGTCTTTGCATCTCCTTCATATTCATAACATAATTTGTTCCAAATTTCCTTAGCTTCCTTCAATCCCTTAACTTTATGAAATATTGCATCATTCAAGTAGTTGAATATTATTATCCTAGATTTTGCATTAGTCTCATGATTCTTGATTTCATTCATAGTCTAAGGTCCATTTTGTGGAGGTGTATAACTAGTCTTGATAATATCCCTAATTCCATTCTACAAAGTCTCCAAATAGGATTTCATCATATCCTTCCAATAAGTGAAGTTTGTTCCATGAAACAATGGTTCTTTAAGATGCAATTCATGTGCCATTCTAGATCTACCTCAAGTAGTTAATCTTTCCAAAGAGGAACCAATACTCTGATAACAAATGTTGAACCCAAGATAAGACTGAGAAGGGGTTGAATCAGTTCAAAAATTCAAAATAGATAAATTATAAATAACATTCAACCATTCAACAATAATACTGAAAAACACATCAACCATTAATACAAGAACACAAGATTTACATGGAAAACCTATTGTCACAAAAGTATGCACCCTTGATGAAATCTCAAGCTCATCAACCCTATGACACATTAAAATAGCCTCCAAGTGTGGGACCTATTGGGACTAATTAAAATTGAGTCAATATTAGAGGCCCATTTCAATGGTTTTGCTCTGTATGTCAGAAAGGCACCTAAATGAGTCAGTTTGAATGACCTAGTTAGAGAGGAGGTAAATGGAGCCGATTGATTTTAAGAGGGTAAGGCTCAGCATTCATGTCCTACACCTTTCATTTGGACTATTCAATGATGTGCAACTTTTAGAATTTAGTTTGGATAAGTTTACCAAGTACCCAGTTTGAGGGGTGAGCTGAAAGTGCATTTTAGGCACAAATGCAGATTTTATTGAGTAGCCTACTTTGAGCAATTATATATTTTGCCCTATTGACCATCATGGAGAAATTCAAAATGGATTCAATTGTATGCATAAATGTGAGCCATTCTATAAAATTTCAAGTCTTGACAAATCCATTTGCTCAATTTTTGACTAGTCCCTGTTTCGACAGCTAGTCGGAGCCCTGTTTTGCATAAGTGTAAAAGTTGCCTCAGTAAGAATCACATCATAATGTTTGTTCCAGGTTAATGCTGATATAAATGATGAGTTATGTTTCCAGTTTCAGGCTCCTACCAATCCGTTTAGTCGGTTTGCAAAAGGGTTCATTTAGCTATCATTTTCAGTCTTCCGTACTTTCAGTGTTATATCAGTTAATGTAGCCATTTTCATGAGCGCACCATTTGCATCCTATTAGTCTGGTGATCGAACTAAGAATTCTAAGTTTCAATATGTACTTTAAGGTATCTATGTTTCAAATTTGAGGGCCTATGGAGGTCATTTGATATTTTTGAGAAAGGCATCATGTGTTGCCAGAACATTGACTTTGTCAGGTCCGCAGTGCCGACAAAGCCAGTTTGTCATTTTCGCTGATTAATATCTCTTCTCTCGGGACTCATCTTGAGAAACCGTTTGGTAGAAGTCATCCTTGTATATCAGAGTACACACCTGTCAAATGGCAAGATCCAGAAAGGTGTTTTGACAGGTTTGAAAATTACGTCTTCGCGATTAAATGCGAAAGTGCGGCGTAATTGCCTGAAGGTTGCAAAATTCAATCTGATGATCCAAAAATGATGTCTATCATTTCCAAAGGTATGTTTGAGGTCCTTGAGTCATTTCAATAGTCAGTTGAATGGAAACAAAAAAAAATTTAGTTAGACCCAATTTGGGGCCCGACCTGACTTGCAGTTTCCTGAGGTTTTTGAATCAAGATTTAAATTGATATCTTGAACTATATGTTTATATTTTTTAAATATAAAGTAAAACCAGGAGGGAGGAAACTATTGTGACAAAATGTCGAGCATGCTAACTATTTCCTTTACAACTGGGGACGAATTTGGCCTCACACCAGAACACTACATTCTTAAAATTGGTGAATGATATACAACCAATGCATCACTATGTTTGATTTTGGAAGCAATAAAGTTGGGATTGCTGAAGTAGATTGAAGGAATGATGTGGCACCATCACTCAAGCTTTTTTTTTCTCTAAATCTGATATGTATTGATCTGGGAGTGGGCACAACTTGAAAATGGGTCAAGTGTCCGCCCCGACAAAGGTGCAATGGTCATAATACTGCAAAGCTCAACCTTCATGGCTGGTCATTTTCAGTCTCATGCTATAAATTATAGCCCTTCATTGCTCTGCATGGAGTGAGTTAGGAGGGCAATGTGGAGCGTGTTAAAAGAGACTTTCCAGAAAATGCAAATTTGCCAGACTGCGTGGTTGAAGAAGAGACTGCAGAAACAGCAAGTGCAAACAAATTTCTAGCAGCCTTCTCCCTTGCGTACCTTCCATCTCCCTCCCTTGGTGTGTGGCGTGGGCTTTGAAAAAGGCTTCTGACTTTTTTTTAAAAAAAATAGGTGTAATGCATCCTCCACAACGTGGTCAATGCACTATGCATGGAATTTTGTTGCATGGAAGTGACAACATTGGTTTTAAACCTTTGCAAATGGTTTTAATCCTCCCACCGTGGCATGTGAAAAGGAATGCAAAACTCCAGATGCAAATACAAGTTTCCCCCCTGCCTGGATGGTGGAGAAGGAATATGGAAGTTTTCAAAGTGTTTAAAACATAAGGCATCTGAAACATGGCAATCTACAGCACTCCCTGGTGAATGAGGAAGAAGGGGCCATATAGAAACTCTTTAGCGAATGCAAATGGCAAATGAAAATTGCCATTTTTCTTCCTTGCGTGGACCCTTTACATGCCATTGGAGAAGGCGTTGAAACCTAAGGTAATATGAAACAATAGCAAAGCTCTAAGAATGTATTGTGGCAAGTGTTGTCTTCTCTACCAGTCACTCCTCCCCCCGAATTTAACGCTGTAGAGAAAGAGAATCCACATTAAGATGGTGGATCGGGAAGAACATTGGTTCTTTGTCATTGGATTTTGCTTCTTTGATTTCCTAGGGTGTTTCTCAGAAGGATATCCTTGTAGTAGCATTCACTATAAGGGCCGGACAAGATCAACACTTTCGATCAAATGCAGGAAAATCGCCATTAAAGTCTTAGAAAAAGCTCCAACATACACAGTGCTAGGCAAAACTAATTGTCCCACATTGGCTGGGCGGGCATGTATTTTGGCATTTATAAGCAAAAGCACACACAAGTAATATGTCAAAGCCTCAAGGCTTTTGACGGATGGTACCTTTGGGCGACCAGGTGGACCCCACGCAGGCATGCTTCCTGAGGCAAATAGGTGAATTTTGCAAAGAAGGGTCGGCTTAACTAGTGAACAGGTTGCAGAGGATCCGACGAAGCGTGTGATTTCGCGGGCCGAAGATGCACTCGAGTTACACCCTGCGAAATGGTGAAAAGGGTAAAGATCGTGCATGTTTCGGGAGATCGGATGATCTACGCTATTTCGCGAAGGAAAGTTGCCACGAGTTAAGCCCTGCTAAATAGTGAACCGCGAAATGGCGAAATGTAGTAGGTTAAAAAGTGAGCAAGTTTGGAGCAGATCTGTTGGGTCTCAAATCAACAGATTGGATAGGTTCTAAGGAAATGCCAACTCCTATGATCAAACCCTCCAATGGACTTGGCCAACTTATAGAGTGAACCTATTTGGTTACTAACTCTCTCACTTTAGGCTCTGTAGGACCTAGGTGGGTATACCTATTCACTAGTTGTTTTCAATCACTAGTGCCTTTTATAGCAGATTAAGTATCTTTATCTAGCTTCCTCCTATCACAGAATGGCATAAGTTCCTAGGATGGAGATATAGCAGATGAGTTCAAGATTGTTGTTGTGGAAGCTATTTGATCTTTGTGCTTAGAATTTTATATGTATACACTATTGCCAACTTACTCTATGCTTCCTACTCAATTACTCCTATTGTAAAATAAAATATGATGAATATGGTGATAAGTTGTAATTTATAAATGGCCAGTGCCTTCTTTGCTATCCGGGCTACAGAGTCTTTATATTTCCTTAGGACTTATTATGTGAACTTGTGAGACAGTTTTTAAACCCACCCCTTTTATGGATCTATCAATTACTATTTCTTATGAGATCAATTGAATGCCTATATCATATGTTGTTTGAATGAATTTAACCCTACCTTTAAGGGACCATCCAAGTAAGCACTACGAAGAACAATTATAATTCACAAGCAGAACTTTTATTTCAACCTTATAACATACAACATAAATTTCACTCAAAGAATATGAATAACCTTATCTCCTTTAGATAATATCACAAGCAATTGCCCACAATGAATGAAATAATCCACAGCACATATGCAAAGAAAAAACAACTGATTATATTATGTATCCGTCAAAATTTGTATAACAGGAAACTTACAAGCTGTCATATATCACTGTCTTCTTCCTATCATGTTATATTGTTTTTATTACAAGAAACCTTTCTCATATATATATGAGAGCAAATGCTATCTATGAAAAGACATGTCTTTTCAAAATACTAACTATCAATTTGAACATTCCTAACAAACTTAAGTAAAAAGAGATTAAGCATCCCTAAATGATGAATGTAATCATCTTCCTTAAAAGTCTTGATCTTGATGCTCTGTTTTTTTAATTCTTCTCCCTGTGAAAGGTATTCGAATATCATCTGGTTGACGGTAGGGGCCATGTCTTTGCTTCGATCTAATCTTGACAGAGCCCAATCCTTGACGCTTAGAAGTTCATTCCACCATTCATCCATAGATATTAATTCTCCCTCTTTATAAATCGAGGGCATTCCAATAGGGTTCCCATCATCCAATTCTTTAAGATCTCCTTTTAGCACATCTTTGAATTTAACATGATTTTCCATATACAAAGTCCCTTCTGTTTTCTCCTCTAGCGTCATCACATCAACACTGTTTATCACTTCATGCAATTGTGCTTTTAACCTTTCATGCTCTCTTAATGCCTTTATGGTTCCAGTGTACACCCTCCAATAATGTTCAACATGGATGAGCATGGTGTTGAACTTGTGTTCAATGATATCATTAACCATTTTATCCATCTTCTGTTGAATATTATTCACCTGTTTGGTAGCCTTTTCTGCTTGATATTTCCAATACAGAACATCAGAGACATCATCCAAGCTTCGTCCTGTGGGATATGCAGCATATTCATTTAAAGGAGTTCCTATCTCAAATTGCAATATCTTTGCTTGTAGCCTCTGATTCTCCTCTATAGTTCTTTTATATAAACCCTTATAGGTAATGTTTTCCCTGACCAAAAACTCTGTCTGATCCACATTTAATTTGGCTACATCCAAGTTTAATTTTGTAGTGAGCCTAGGGTCAGTCTTTCCTACCTGATGGATCATAAGGTGTCCAAAGGTTTCTTCAATATCCACAATAATTGGTCTTTTTCCTCTTGGATATAGTGCCCATTGTAAGAGAGCTTTTTGATCAGGATTATATCCTAAGCCTATGAATAATTTATCTATCTCTTGAGGCAATACCTGTTGATTTGTGTCTTGCTTCATTAAGAATCCATCAAACAGAAGTGTTGAATTTATATCCCAACCTGAAAATATGATAACTCTAGCCTCCTTTAATATTTTCCTCCCCTTCTCAGGGCTCATATCTTTCATGAGAGCATCTATCTCATCTTGCAACCTTCTCATCTGCTCTTCTTCCGATCTCCTAGCCATACTTCGTCTCACATGAGCCCCCTTATACTGGTATAAGAATGAAAGGAATTCTCCCGAGGAAGCGAATCTGTCATCCGCAACAAAGTCTTCATGCTCTGTCATCCTTATATCAACTATATCCCTAATATTAAAATCACCAGTTTCCACATCTACCTCTGCTTCAAAACCAAGTGGATAATCTTCTCTAGGGGAGTCAGCAGGGATGCTACTAGTAGTTGATTTTGGTGACATCTGAGCCAATGGCTTACTATCTCTTCCAGTGTTGACAAAATGGAGGAACTGTGGGGGTACTCTATGCATAATCTCTGCCTCATGTTGCAGTAGTTTTTTGGCTATCTCCAAAGGATCTTGGAGGTTTCCAAGTAGGTCTCCATCCACCATCCCCCTTGCTCTTTTCCACTTGAAAGCTTCCCAAGTCATCTCGCTTCTTTCTCTCAAAACCTTGGCCTCCTCCCTTTCAAGGTTCCTGACTAAATCGTCTAGCATTTGAGCCACATGTATTCCAGCCTTTAGCTTCAGTGATGTCATTGCAGCTTTTATATATCCCTCAGGATCAAAGTTCTCTCTAGGATCACCCAAAGTCATGCCATAATACTCTAACTTATTTTGAAGTAAATGATAACTTTTAGAACTTTTAACAATGAAATAAGAAAACACCAGTAACCCTGACACAATAGATTGTTTACCAAAATCTGTGAGATGTTTGGCACTGATAGTAGACAGTTGTCTTATAATCTCTAGACTAGCCACCCTATTAGGCACTGTAATTGGAAGCATGTATGGCTTTCCTTCATACCCGAAAACCCTGATTTCTATATGATTAGGGTGGCAATACCAATCACCCCAGTTGTGATCAATCAGAGACTCTAGAGAGAAGTCTTTTGGCCTGAGGAATCTTTTGATTTCAGGAGACAAAGCATAATTTCTATGTTGTCCGAAGGCTGCACTGAGTGGTTTAACAAAATATTCCTGAAAGTGCCAATATTGGTTGTTTATAAATCTTTGATCCCATGCAGAAACCCACAACTAGACTGGTTTCTTCAAACCATTTTTATCATAAGCTCTGATGCTAAAATCGTCTGACCAGAAATTGAATTCTTGTCCACAATAAAGAATAATGTGCATTAATAAGGAATACAATGGGAAATCAACATTCACAAGGTCTCCTTTTAACTTTTCCAACCCATGATTTAGGGCTTCTACAACATAAGTGGCATAGTCAAATGGCCTAGGGTCTTTTGATTGTAGATCAGCACATAGAACCATAACCCCAATATCCATGAGAGGATGAGCCTCGAAGCCTAATACTTGGGCTGCAACATAGTATGTATACTTGAAATATGGATGGAATTGGTTGACATCAAAAGGCACCTTGTCATCTTTACTAAGAGGAACTAAGGACTTTCCCACTTTTGGCCAGTGAATGGGAAGTCTCCATGTCCTATAGATGTCCTCTAAATTGAAGAACTCTTGCGACAATTTTTGTATGTCAATTTTCTCTTCTACATCCCAGTCTAGATCAAACACCATATCAACGGTCTGTTTGTTAATTACCACCTTAGGATTCCCTCGGTAGTCACATATGGTTTTGGTTTTTGGATCATAACAATCTACTAGGGCTTTCATTAATTTGACATCCACAAATACATTCAGAACTGCCAATTTCCCTAAATTCTTCTTCCATAGGTTACTCACGGGCTCAGGAGCATCCCTTCTCTTGTAACCAAATAAGAACAACTCATGTCCTCTGATTTTAGTCCATATATCTCCTAGATGTTCAAATCTGTCTTCCAACCCTTCCTGTTCACTTTTGATTTTTTTGGACCTCACACTGGATGTCGAGCGTTGGTCTAGCAGATCCTGACCTAAAGTTCTACCCTCCTTTTTCTGTCATTTGGGTTTCTCTTCAGGGTTCAATTCCTTTCCTTTCCTACTCTTTTTAGAAGAAGAAGATGGTTCCATAATTTCAATCAATGTGAGATATCACACTTACTTGGAGAATTGTCGAGCTCTTCTGACTGTTGTTTACGAACTTCAGCTAACTCCTTGTAACTTTCCGTCTTTTGACAACAATCTAGTTCTTATGAAAATTTGATCAATTCAGTTGTAACTCTGTGAGCAACTTGTACAATAATTAATGTCTTTGTGTTTATAACGGCTATTCAAATGTTTAAACTTAATTGCAGATGTGACATCCTCAACTTGAGCTTTTAATTCCTTCGCAGGAAGTACTGTTCAGCTGAAAAGATTGTAAATCGAGATTTCGATGAAACCCCTGTCTTCAGTTGAATGCTTTAATCTTTCATCAAAAGTTCATTTTCCTCGATATCAACTCATCGGTGAATGGCCTTTGTCGAAAAACCATCTTCTAGTCTCCCCGAAATCATCCTCTCCTTGATGAAATCTTTTTCGATGAGTTATTCATGAATCTCATCGAAATCATATTTTGATGAGTTTTATACTTCGGTGAAAGTTCACGCGAGTCCTCTGAAATCCTTCTTTCTTCGATGTCCTTCTTTTATCGATGAAATCCCTCTACTTTTATCGACATATTGTTATCGATAAGATTTGCTTTTCAATGAATGTTTTTTGAGTTTCCTTGGCAATTTTATTTCCTCGACTTCACCCTTTGTTGACCTTTCACTTTTCGATGAAACTGGAATATCGATGAGCGGCTTCTTTCATTTACCGAAAGAGATATTCTGCCGAAGACATCTTAACTTAGTGTTTTACACTTTATGTTTTATTTCGATGAAAGTATTCTTTCGGTGAAACTCATTTTGAGATGCTCGACATGATATTTTTGGCCCATGATCTTTTAGCTTTCACGCCTTTGGGAAGATTTTTAAGTTCAAATATATTGTTCAACAGTGGCTCTGACTGAGGATGGAGGCATATTGTGTATGTCTTCAAGAATTTAGAATCTCTGGTTAGCGAGGATACATTTTGATAAGTTATGGTATTTACAATGGAAGTGGGTCCAAATCTACTATACACATAATAGAATATATCAAGAAAAGAAGTTTTTCAAAAATTGTCCATTTACTGGCAATTCTTGGACTTCCCCTGTTGCACTTTGGAGAAGGTAAGAATCTTCTCCTTTTTTATCCATAATCACATATGGTCCGATCCATAAGGCCTCAAATTTGCCATGCTTGCCTTTGTCTTGACTCCTTGCATTCCACATTAAAACCCAATCACCCACATAAAATTTCCTATCTGCTATCCTCTTGTCATACAACCTCTTCATCTGATTTTGAATTTTGATATTCTACTTTTGAGCCTCTGCTCTAACTTCATCATCCTCTCTTGTGAGGGGTCTTCAACATCTATCCCTTCTTGAGTCATGAATCTATGTATAGGCAAGAGATTGTCCAAAGGAAATCTGGCTCTTTTGCCATAAACCAACTCAAATGGAGACTTTCCCATAGATTTCTTCACTGTTATTCTATCTGCCCATAATGCAAAACTCAACTTTGAATCCCATCCTTCTTGTTGTGTCCTAGCATCTTTTTAATTATCTTTAGGATATTATTGTTGCCTGATTCGGCTTGCCCATTTCCTTGAGGGTGGTAAGGAGAAGAATGAGATATTTTGATGCCATATTCTTCACAAAAAGTGTTGAATTCCTCAGACCTAAAGGACATACCATTGTCTGAGATGATCCTTGCAGGAACACTGAATCTAGTGATAATGTTCTCCATTATGAATTTTATTACCACTTTACTAGTAGCCTGTATAGTAGGTATTGCCTCTACCCACTTGGTAAAATAGTCTGTGGTGACCAATATCCACCTGTGTCCTCCGCTAGATCTTTCTGATATCTCTCCTATGAAATCTATTCCCCATTGCTGAAATGGTTCTTCAGCTAGCATTGGTCTTAATGGGAGTGACCCTTGATATTTCATTTTGCCTGAAATTTTTTGACAAGCGTCACACTTTCTGACATATCTGTAAGAGTCATTGAAAACACATGGCCAAAAGTATCTAGCTCTCAATATCTTGTGTGCAGTAGTCCTAGCCAAAAAATGACCACCACAAACCCCATCATGCATTTCTTGAAGAACTTTCTTTGCTTGGTAGTCATCTAGACATAATAATAATATCCCATCTCTGTTTTTCCAATACACATCCCCATTGACAATCACATATTTTGCAGATTTCAGCTTTAAAGTTCTTCTCTGATTATCAGTCATACCATCTGGACATTTCAAGTGCTTAAGGTAATACATGATATCAGTATACCATACTGTATTCTCAATACTGAAGCTGGCTTCTTCCAACCCTACTTGATTTACATAAGACTCCTCAATCTCAGTTCTTGTCATGAGTTTGGCCAGTCCTTGACCTTTGATAACTTGTGAAATTTTGAGTTCAATGTTGAACTCTTGTATTTGGTTGGTCCATTTACATCTTCTGCACGTGACCTCAGTTTGTCTGAAGATATCTTTCACTGTTGCATTGGGAACATGTGCTATAACTTCAGCCCCTACTAAGTATGGTCTAAACTATCTTACTGATTTGACCAAGGCATAAGCTTTCTTTTCATTCAACTCATATTTTATTTCTGAGGGGCTCAAAGACTTGCTAAAATATGCAATGGGCTACTCATACCCTTCTTGATTCTTCTGTAGCAACACTGCCGCTATTGTGTGACATGAGGTGAATGAGAATATTATAAAAGGCTTGCTAAAATCTGGAGAGATCAGTACTGGTGCTTCTGGAATTACTCTCTTGATTCCTATAAAGGAGTCAATTGCTTCCTCAGTCCAATCTATTTGGGCTCCTTTCTTTAACATCCTTACTATAGGTTTTATTATGTCTGCAAAATTTAAAATAAACCTTCTTACAAAATTTATTTGTCCTAAGAATGATTGGATAGCCTTGATGGTTTGGGGAATGGGAATCTCATTGATAGCTGCCACCCTTTCAGGGTCAATTCTTACCCCTTCCTTGGATACTATGTGTCCAAGTAACTTTCCTTCTTCTACACCAAAGTGGCATTTTTTAGGATTCAAGGAAATCCCATACTCTAAGGCTTTCTTGAATATCTTTTCAAGGTGCTCACAATGATCATCGACTTTCTTTGAGTATGCAGTTAAGTCATCTTGGTATACTACCATGATTATATCAATCAATTCTGCAAAATCCACATCCATTGCCCTCTGAAATGTAGCACCAGCATTAGTCAATCCGAATGGCATTCGTGCATAGACATAAGTGCCCCATGGAGTTGTAAAGGCTGTCTTATATTTTTCAGTTTCTTTAACTTTCACCTGATTATAACCTGAAAACCCATCCATCATAGACAATAACTCACACCCTGTCACCTTCTGCAACATGTTATCCATATTTGGCAATGGATAATTGTCCTTTAGAGATGATATGTTTAAGTTTCTAAAGTCCACACACAATCTAATATCCCCATTCTTCTTTCTGACCGGCACCAAGTTAGAGACCCATGTGGAATATCTGTAGGGTTCAATAATTCCTACATCTTTCATTTTTATGATCTCTTCCCTCATTTTTGGTAACAGTGTTGGATTAATAGGTCTCTACTTTTGTCTGAATGGTTTAGCTTCTGGCTTAAGTGGTATCTCATGCTGAAAAAGATCTTCCCTATAAGCTTTGAGATCTTCATAAGACCACGCGAACACGTGTTTATACCTCTTTAGCAATGTTGTCAGTTGTTGCCTCATGGCGGAAGTTAATCTTTTCCCAATAAAAACATTTCTGGGAGTTTCTTCATTTCCTAAATTGACTTGTTCCACATTACTTTCTTTAACAGTTGATCCTTTAGTCTCAATCACATCCTGAGTATTGAAAGCCCTTTCTAATGCTACTAGGCCTCTTGGTAATTTGTTTGACTTCAGTTGTATGATTTCATGTCCAAATAAAGTTTCTTTACCTTCAGTCTTTTCCACAAAGTCATTGAAATTTATAGCCTGAATCTAATAGTGATCAACACACTATAAGAATTTCAGCAGGTTTGCATCATCTTGAAACACTTGCCAATTATATAAGTTGTCAAGAATAGATGGTCTTACTTTCATCTCTACTTCAGATATCCCAGTTAATGTTATATCATTATCCTTCAATGCAATACTGGCCAAAAAGTCTACCATAATGTTCTTTGATCTGTCTATCCAGTTTATTTGAAAAGCATCAAAAAGTTCTATAGTATCCCAGATAGCATTTCTATACTGTTTCAATCTTAAGTGCTTTGAAGTATACTTCTCCTTCACTTGTGAGACTATTAACTCTGAGTCACCAAATATGCTAAGTAATCTAATTCCATGTTTAACTGCTATATTAAGACCAGTGAGTAAGGCTTCATATTCCGCAATGTTATTTGTGCACTCAAATAACAATTTGAAAGAATATTTGTAGGTTTCCCCTATGGGTGAAATAAATAGGATTCCAGCCCCACTCCCTTCCTTGCTACAAGACCCATCAAAGAACATTTTCCACACTTGATCATCCTTTCTAGCTATACATGATTCAATGGGGATCCACTTGTCAACCTTAGGTTTTGTCAACTGCACTTGGAAATTGTCCATATCAGTTTGCAAAAAGCATATTTGATTTGCTGATTCTTCCATGTCTTCTATGATATATGTTGACCGAGGTTCCCTATCAATTTTTACCTCCTATCCATTGATTGGAATTGTAGCATATGATAAATCTAACTGTACATACCCACCAATCATGTTCGACCATTGCCTAGATAGCAACATCCCATAGTTTGGAGGGACATCCACCACCTTAATATCTATTTTGTACGATGCTTATGGACAAGCTGCCAATTTGAATTCTACATCCTTCATGATACCAACCACTGGAACCGACCTATTTTCCATGGCATAACACTTCCCAAAGGTAGTATCAACTTCCAATCCAAGCTCTTTCATCACTCCAATAGGCATAACATTTATGGCTGCTCCTGAGTCGATCATACAATTCTTCACTTTCTTATTGTTTATCACCAAAGTGAGATAAAATGGGTCTACTTGTGTTGGGTTTTTGGTTATGGTGGACCCTAAATATATAACTGGGGCCATTTGTTCATTATTGTCACCTTTTGGAACCTCTTGTTTCTATTCATTTACTTTTTCTTTTTGGATACCTGAAATCATCTCCAGAGTCTTCTCTCTATATTCAGGAAACTTCATTATTTCCATCAATGGAACAGAAACTTTTAATTGTGTTAATGCACTTGAAATATCAAATGAAGTAGAGTGTTGTGCTAAAGGAAATTTTGCTATTTCTTCCTTTTGATCATCAAGACCCCTTTTATTATTCTTTGGTACAACTTCCTTAGTCTTAGCTGCTTTATTTGTTTGCTTGGGTGTCTCATCAGTTTCTTTTATAAAAAGACTAGCAGGTTTACCTTGCTCTGGATTCACCATTCTATTCCTCAAATCGTAAGTCCTTTTTGCTTGTGCAACGGCAAAAGCTGTAATTCTTCTTTTTTCTTCTTCAGTGGGGATTCTGAGCTTAATACCTTCACCTATGTTGGTGATTACGGGTAACACAGAGCACTGATCAATGTTCATGGAATCTGATCCTCCTTCTTCTGCAAAGGATATCATGTTAACAGTCGGGTCGCCCATATGCTCCTCATAGCCATTCTCTTCCTCCTGTAATCCTCTTGCTAAAACACACAAAGAAGGAGCATGTGGTATATTGCAGGCATAACACCACATGTCATCATCTTGAGCATAGTTTACTGTTCTTTCAAGGGATCTGGGACTTGTTGGTTATCCTTATGGTTCCTATCTACTGGTCTTCCATCTTTCCATGTAGTGTTATAGGGCATGTCATGCAATCTGGGCCTTTCAGGATGATAATATTGTTGCTTCTCTATTTTGTTTACCCTCACAGATAGATCTTTTAGAGCATTCAAAACTTTGTCAAGCTTATCCTCATCCTTGTTAGCTTTGGGTGCTTTAGGATTGTACAACCTTGCATCTTCTCTCTTTCCCACTTTACCAGCGGCCTTCCTGTTATTTTCTATAATAATGGCAGCTTTCATAACATTCCGAAGGTCTCTAGGATTTCTAGTTCTCAACTCATAGTTTGTTTTACTATCATAAGCATTGATGTAATATAGAATGCTTACCTCAGGTACTGGCTTCATCCTGTTGGGAATTTTGTTTAGAACCCTGTTAAATCTTTTGTTAAAATCTACCACTGATTCATTTTGCTCCTTCTTGATGCTAATGATCCCATGCAAAGCAAATTCAAGGCTGTTATGGTCTCCATACTGTTCAAGGAATAAGCTTTTGAATTCTGCAAGACTTCTAATGGATGCATCAGGCAATGCTCTAAACCAATCTCTTGCATCTTCTGTTAATGACTGCATAAATAACCTGATCTTAACATCTTCATGTGGTAAACCAAAATCCTCTATTACTGCATCAAAAGCCTTACAATGAGGTTCCCCTGTAATTGCATTACTTCCAGTGAACCTTGGTATTGCAGTCCTGATTTCATTCGGGATAGGATATGGGTACACCATCATTCCTAAGAAATCAAACTGCCTCATTCATTCCATATTCATTAGCCCATGTCCCCCATGGGGATTCCTAAAGTTTTGGTTCATGTTATCATATAAGGGCATTTGATTTTGATAAGGAAAAGGGTATTGATTTTGGTATTGATATTGAAATTGATCGAGGGGTGGACATTGGTTATAAAATTGACCTTGAGGTGGAAACTGGTTATGAGCAGCAAAGTTATTATGTAAATTTTGCTGGACTAGTGGTGCACTTGATTGCACATGATCATTCCTTTTGTTACTAAACAAGGGGGTTCTCATAAGCTTTAAAATCATCACTCTTTGTTTTACTCACTCCCTGATCTGTCTGAGCATATTTTTTTCTGTAATTGTTTACATCTTGATTAAAGTCGTCCTCACCAACATTTATGCCTAATTTAGTACATAATTCCAAACACTCCTGAGTCCTCCCAGAATCTCTCATTTTAGCAACTGCCTCCATCATCTTTTTAGTTAAATCTGCAAATCTATCTGCAGGATCTGCCTTACTTGGTCCTGATGAAGTCGATGTGCTCTATCTGGATCATGCTTCGTGATATTCAAAACCAGGGGGAATTTGATATTGGCCCTTTTGGGCTCTATATGCTGCAACCAAATCCTCATTCACTGAGCTTGAAGTAGTTGCTTAATCCTATTCTCTTAAAGGTGAATGTTGGTTGTTTTCATACTTATACTGATTGTACCTTTCTCTCATGAATTCATTCATGGATTCTTTTTTATCTTTATTCTTTAGTTGAGAGAAATCTAACTGGGATAAAGGCTGTCCTTTTGTGACTGATCTCTTTCCATCCATAGATGTTCCTCTCCCTTACTTCAGAGCCGCCACCTCTCTCCTTGAGAGGAAAGTTTCTTTTTTTTTTATATATGGGTTCTTCCACAGCAGAGTCTTAATAATTCCTCCCCAGCAGAGTCGCCAATCTGTTGGGTCTCAAATCAACAGACTGGATAGGTTCTAAGGAAATGCCAACTCCTATGATCAAACCCTCCAATTGACTTGGCCAACTTATAGAGTGAACATATTTGGTTACTAACTCTCTCACTTTAGGCTCTGTAGGACCTAGGTGGGTATACCTATTCACTAGTTGTTTTCAATCACTAGTGCCTTTTATAGTAGATTAAGTATCTTTATCTAGCTTCCTCCTATCACAGAATGGCATAAGTTCCTAGGATGGAGATATAGCAGATGAGTTCAAGATTGTTGTTGTGGAAGCTATTTGATCTTTGTGCTTAGAATTTTATATGTATACACTATTGCCAACTTACTCTATGCTTCCTACTCAATTACTCGTATTGTAAAATAAAATATAATGAATATGGTGATAAGTTGTAATTTATAAATGGCCAGTGCCCTCTTTGATGTCTGGGCTACAGAGTCTTTATATTTCCTTAGGACTTGTTATGTGAACTTGTGAGACAGTTTTTAAACCCACCCCTTTTATGGATCTATCAATTACTATTTCTTATGAGATCAATTGAATGCCTATATCATAAGTTGCTTGAATGAATTTAACCCTACCTTTAAGGGACCATCCAAGTAACCACTATGAAGAACAATTATAATTCACAAGCAGAACTTTTATTTCAACCTTATAACATACAACATAAATTTCACTCAAAGAATATAAATAACCTTATCTCCTTTAGATAATATCACAAGCAATTGCCCACAACGAATGAAATAATCCATAGCACATATGCAAAGAAAAGACAACTGATTATATTATGTATCCGTCAAAATTTGTATAACAGGAAACATACAAGCTGTCATATATCACTGTCTTCTTCCTATCATGTTATATTGTTTTTATTACAAGAAACCTTTCTCATATATATATGAGAGCAAATGCTATCTATGAAAAGACATGTCTTTTCAAAATACTAACTGTCAATTTGAACATTCCTAACAAACTTAAGTAAAAAGAGATTACGCATCCCTAAATGATGAATGTAATCATCTTCTTTAAAAGTCTTGATCTAGATGCTCTGTTTCTTTAATTCTTCTCCCTGTGAAAGGTATTCGAATATCATCTGGTTGACGGTAGGGGCCATGTCTTTGCTTCGATCCAATCTTGATAGAGCCCAATCCTTGACACTTAGAAGTTCATTCCGCCATTCATCCATAGTTATTACTTCTCCCTCTTTATAAATCGAGGGCATTCCAATAGGGTTCCCATCATCCAATTCTTTAAGATCTCCTTTTAGCACATCTTTGAATTTAACATGATTTTCCATATACAAAGTCCCTTCTGTTTTCTCCTCTAGCGTCATCACATCAACACTGTTTATCACTTCATGCAATCGTTCTTTTAACCTTTCATGCTCTCTTAATGCCTTTATGGTTCCAGTGTACACCCTCCAATAATGTTCAACATGGATGAGCATGTTGTTGAACCTGTGTTCAATGATATCATTAACCATTTTATCCATCTTCTGTTGAATATTATTCACCTGTTTGGTAGCCTTTTCTGCTTGATATTTCCAATACAGAACATCAGAGACATCATCCAAGCTTCATCCTGTGGGATATGCAGCATATTCATTTAAAGGAGTTCCTGTCTCAAATTGCAATATCCTTGCTTGTAGCCTCTGATTCTCCTCTTTAGTTCTTTCATATAAACCCTTATAGGTAATGTTTTCCCTGACCAAAACCTCTATCTGATCCAAATTTAATTTGGCTACATCCAAGTTTCATTTTGCAGTGACCCTACGGTCAATCTTTCCTACCTGATGGATCATAAGGTGTCCAAAGGTTTCTTCAACATCCACAATAATTGGTCTTTTTCCTCTCGGATATAGTGCCCATTGTAAGAGAGCTTTTTGATCAGGATCATATCCTGAGCCTATGAACAATTTATCTATGTCTTGAGGCAATACCTATTGATTTGTGTCTTGCTTCTTTAAGAATCCATCAAACATAAGTGTTGAATTTATATCCCAACCTGAAAATATGATAACTCCAGCCTCCTTTAATATTTTCCTCCCCTTCTCAGGGGCCATATCTTTCATGAGAGCATCTATCTCATCTTGCAGCCTTCTCATCTGCTCTTCTTCTGATCTCCCAGCCATACTTCGTCTCACATGAGCCCCCTTATACTGGTATAAGAATGAAAGGAATTCTCCTGAGGAAGCGAATCTGTCATCCGCAGCAAAGTCTTCATGCTCTGTCATCCTTATATCAACTATATCCCTAATATTAAAATCACTAGTTTCCACATCTACCTCTGCTTCAAAACTAGGTGGATAATCTTCTATAGGGGAGTCAGCAGGGATGCTACTAGCAGTTGATTTTGGTGACATGTGAGCCAATGGCTTACTATCTCTTCCAGTGTTGACAAAATGGAGGAACTGTGGGGGTACTCTATGCATAATCTCTACCTCATGCTGCAGTAGTTTTTTGGCTATCTCAAAAGGATCTTGGAGGTTTCCAAGTAGGTCTCCATCTACCATCCCCCTTGCTCTTTTCCACTTGAAAGCTTCTCAATTCATCTCGCTTCTTTCTCTCAAAACCTTGGCCTCCTCCCTTTAAAGGTTCCTAATTAAATCGTCTGGCGTTTGAGCCACATGTATTCTAGCCTTTAGCTTCTATGATGCCCTTGCAGCTTTTATATATCCCTCAAGATCAAATTTCTCTCCAGGATCACCCAGAGTCATGCCATAATAATCTAACTTATTTTGAAGTAAATGATAACTTTTAGAACTTTTAACAATGAAATCAGAAAACACCAGTAACCCTGGCACAATAGTTTGTTTACCAAAATCTGTGAGATGTTTGGCACTGATAGTAGACAGTTGTCTTATAATCTCTAGACTAGCCACCCTATTAGGCACTGTAATTGGAAGCATGTATGGCTTTCCTTCATACCTGAAAACCCTGATTTCTATATGATTAGGGTGGCAATACCAATCACCCCAGTTGTGATCAATCAGAGACTCTAGAGAGAAGTCTTTTGGCCTGAGGAATCTTTTGATTTCAGGAGACAAAGCATAATTTCTATGTTGTCTGAAGGCTGCACTGAGTGGTTTAACAAAATATTCCTGAAAGTGCCAATATTGGTTGTTTATAAATCTTTGATCCCATGCAGAAACCCACAACTGGACTGGTTTCTTCAAACCATTTTTATCATAAGCTCTGATGCTAAAATCGTCTGACCAGAAATTGAATTCTTGTCCACAATAAAGAATAATGTGCATTAATAAGGAATACAATGGGAAATCAACATTCACAAGGTCTCCTTTTAACTTTTCCAACCCATGATTCAGGGCTTCTGCAACATAAGTGGCGTAGTCAAATGGCCTAGGGTCTTTTGATTGTAGATCAGCACATAGAACCATAACCCCAATATCCATGAGAGGATGAGCCTCTAAGCCTAATACTTGGGCTACAACATAGTATGTATACTTGAAATATGGATGGAATTGGTTGACATCAAAAGGCACCTTGTCATCTTTACTGAGAGGAACTAAGGACTTTCCCACTTTTGGCCAGTGAATGGGTAGTCTCCATGTCCTATAGATGTCCTCTAAATTGAAGAACTCTTGCGACAGTTTTTGTATGTCAATTTTCTCTTCTACATCCCAGTCTAGATCAAACACCATATCAATGGTCTGTTTGTTAATTACCACCTTAGGATTCCCTCGGTAGTCACATATGGTTTTGGTTTTTGCATCATAACAATCTACTAGGGCTTTCATTTATTCGACATCCACAAATACATTCGGAACTACCAATTTCCCTAAATTCTTCTTCCACAGGTTACTCACGGGCTCAGGAGCATCCCTTCTCTTGTAACCAAATAAGAACAACTCATGTCCTCTGATTTCAATCCATATATCTCCTAGATGTTCAAATCTATCTTCCAACCCTTCCTCTTCACTTTTGATTTTTTTGGACCTCACACTGGATGTCGGGCATTGGTCTAGCAGATCCTGACCTAAAGTTCTACCCTGCTTTTTCTGTCATTTGGGTTTCTCTTCAGGGTTCAATTCCTTTCCTTTCCTACTCTTTTTAAAAGAAGAAGATGGTTCCATAATTTCAATCAATGTGAGATATCACACTTACTTGGAGAATTGTCGAGCTCTTCTGACTCTTGTTTACTAACTTCAGCTAACTCCTTGTAACTTTTCGTCTTTTGACAACAATCTAATTCTTATGAAAATTCGATCAATTCAGCTGTAACTGTGTGGGCAACTTGTGCAATAATTAATGTCTCTGTGTTTATAACGACTATTCAAATGTTTAAACTTAATTGTAGATGTGACATCCTCAACTTGAGCTTTTAATTCCTTCGCGGGAAGTACTGTTCAGCTGAAAAGATTGTAAATCGAGATTTCGATGAAACCCCTGTCTTCAGTTGAATGCTTTAATCTTTCATCAAAAGTTCATTTTCCTCGATATCAACTCATCGGTGAATGGCCTTTGTCGAAAAACCATCTTCTAGTCTCCCCGAAATCATCCTCTCCTTGATGAAATCTTTTTCGATGAGTTATTCGTCGAAATCATATTTTGATGAGTTTTATACTTTGGTGAATGTTCACGCGAGCCCTCTGAAATCCTTCTTTCTTCGATGTCCTTCTTTTATCGATGAAATCCCTCTGCTTTTATCGACATATTGTTATCGATAAGATTTGCTTTTCAATGAATGTTTTTTGAGTTTCCTTGGCAATTTTATTTCCTCGACTTCACCCTTTGTTGACCTTTCACTTTTCGATGAAACTGGAATATCGATGAGCAGCTTCTTTCATTTACCAAAAGAGATATTCTGCTAAAGACATCTTAACTTAGTGTTTTACACTTTATGTTTTATTTCGATGAAAGTATTCTTTCGGTGAAACTCATTTTGAGATGCTCGACATGATATTTTTGGCCGATGATCTTTTAGCTTTCACGCCTTTGGGAAGATTTTTAAGTTCAAATATATTGTTCAACAAGATCGAGGGCCTGCGCGATTTCATGGACTGGAGATGCACGTCAGATAAAGGCCGTGAAATAGCGAAAGCTAGGTGGCGCACAAGTGGCAGGTCTAGTTAGCAGTCCAGCAGGCGGGTCCCGATGAGGTGGTAGTCCAGTGGCGATGACCTGGTGATGACATGGTGATGACATGGCAAAGAGGTGGCACCTAGGTGGACAACAAGCAAGCGGACACATGGCAGAGTGACGAGGTGTCATCCTAGGTGGTGCCCAATGGATCCCATCAACCAATCAGAGGTCACCATGTGGCAGGGCGTCAGGCCAAAAAGGAGACCAAAAATCAAAATTAAAATCAGTTTAAATACATAGTGCAAACTATATTAAAATTCAAAAAATTTAAATGATGTTCACATGTTCAGGATTAATTCACCCAGGGTCTCATGTTTGGCCAAAATATGAAGTGTTATATATCGCCAGAAAGCTCTTAGAATGAGGAATCCGATCAGACAATTAATTTTGACAAATGTGGGATATTTCGAGAGTAGTTTCCATGAGAGTGAAATTTAGTTAGAGAGGAGATATTTGGCAATTTCAATTGCAGATTTGATTTTCTTCCCTCTCCCTTTTATTCCCAATTCTTCTCATTTGTAAGGGTTCTAGTTTTGAAGAGATTTTCTCCAAGGGAGAAATCCGAAATTCAGGTTCCAGTGATGGCATCTTTTTATCAATGCAAATGACAGTGTGTTCTTCTATGATTTTAGGGTTGTCTTTACTGTAGGTTTTGTTTCAGTTTGTAGGTTCACACATATGCAAGGCATGTGTGAGTTTCCATGAAATTGTCTCCAAAATGTACTCAGATTCATATAATTTCAAATTATCAAGGATAATTTGAGTTATCTCTTTTAGATTCCTCTAAAAGTGTAATGTTGTCTTTTGGGTATATATATATATATATATAAGTATAGTTCTGTGACAGAGCAAAGGATTGTATTAATGTAAGGCATTGATACATGAAAATTTAATGTTGAAAAGAACTTGCATCTGAGATTTCTCTTCCAGTTGTATGCATGACTCTGTGGCCTAGATAAGACACTGGTCTCTTGTAATATTGAAAGGTTGTCAGAACACCATTTAAAAATCCAAAATCAGAATATCTTTTTATATTTTATGTTATGTGGAATTTTCCCTCCATCTCATGATTCAAAAATGTTGAGTTGCAAGTGTGGATCTAGCCCGTCTGCAGTAACCTCCTAGTTTTTGAACCTTTTGAGATCCATCTGTTTTTTATTGATGCAGTCTTGTGTGTAATAGGTCTGATTAAATGCATCAAAGGTACACCTGCCTAGGTTTTGCAAAGCCTGAAGAGTAAAAGAATTCATATCCTTGTCATGTTGTCCAAGCCCTGAGGTTCTTTATAGATTGAATTAGCTACTTCATAGATCAATTGCAGGTATACTTGGGTTATCACTTTTGGTGAACAACAAGACCTTTCATAATGTGAGGCTGAGTCTATAGAGAAGGATAGCTTCCTTATCAATCTGATGTAAGTGTTGATCTAACCCAACACATATCAATCTATTCTACTAATTTTGAGAGGGAAAAGGGGATTAAGGAGTACCTGAAAGAGAAAAGGTTTGCACCTAGATTGAAATGTGGTCTTCCCTACCTATAGCTACTCAAAACATCAATATAACTACCCAAAGGATGCACAAGATATTATCCTACTTAGTCTACTAAGAAAGAGTGAATGTTAAAATTATTGTAAGAAGGCAAGAGGGAGTGACAATAGTCCACATGTGACATCCAAAGAGGGATCAAAACTATCATTAAAGCCTAAAGAAATAAATGAGAATGCATTTTAAACAAGAAGGTAGAACATTACATAACTTGTCAAAATTGAATGAAGACAAAATAGGTAAATTCTATTAATGCAAGGCATGATGAATTTTACAAATGCAGAAGAAAACAAACATGAATTTCTATAGGAGAAAAGAGGAGAAGATGCCTGAAAACATGCTACAAAATTGCCTTTCTAGTTAAGACATAACTCAGATTGAATTATAGTTAAAAAACCCTAACCCTAGTACCCTACTAGGGTTAGGTTACAAAATATTAGGAGGATCAAATCAAAAAATTGATTTTATCTACGTGTATTACAATCTGAAAATATCTTCCCCTATGAGAAAGAAACAAAATTCCTACAGATAAGAGGAAATCTCTGCGTATAAATGCACTGGGATGGTGTCTATAGGCCAAGAAAGTAACCATTCTATATTAAAGAGCCACAGGTGGCATCCAGAAATCATCCTCAAGGTAATATTTGGAGTGAAGGCAAATAATTTTGATAGTTGGACTGAAATCCAATTGGATTGGGCTACCGACGGAGCCAAAAAATGGATTCAACCACTTGGTCAGAAACTACCCTATGCAGAAGATTTAAATTCTCATCTACCCTGTAAGTTTTAATTTTCCATTCGATCATCCATGGCACATGCAGATAGATGTGCAAGATGACACCACATATCCCTCCATAGGGCTCAATGAATTTTTAAAACATCATCATCTGATGTGGCTTTTATGAAGATTTGACGGTTGGTGATGTTTGATGTGGTGGGCCAAGTCCACATTTCTCTTTCATTTCTTCACGAGGGTTGAAAGGTCAGAACCTATGTTGTTCATGAAATTTTGAAATCTATCACCATTTCACAACTTTGAAATCCCTTTAAAAAATCATCACTACAAAATAACGATGTCCCTTTTGTAACTAGGCCCCATGGATAACATGGCATGGAGGTCCCACTCCAGTTGGAGTTTGGAAAGACATGGCCTTTCAACCAGACACCCTTTTCCTTCTTTTCGCTTTTGAAACCTTTGCTGAAAAAGACCTTCTTCACCATTTCACAGGCCAAGTCCCACCATCAAGGTGAGACTAATGTGAAATGGTGATGACATTTATATTAATCGGCTTTAGTTTGTGGTTTTGCAAGGAGGGCCTCGCATGCTCTATGTGGATTCACAAAATGGTGAAAACCATGAAGCCTTGCTTGCTGGTAAAGGGGGAAAGGAGAAACTGGTCCCACCATGGACTAAGGCCCCTTTGGCTAGGGTATGTTAAGTGATTTGACCACTTGGGTCGTTCAACATGAAAAATAGAAATTTAGACCCCGAGAAGTATTAAAAGGTATTAAACCTTAGGGTTTAAGGTTTTAGGGCTCTTTAGGAGGATTTTTATCAAGGTTTTCATAGCTAATTAGGTTTCCTTAGATCGGTAATTTTCAAGGCTAAGGTTGACATGAATTTACTCAATATTTTTGGTGACTCATAGGGTTGACAAGCCTACTTGGTAAATAAGACCAAACGTCTTGAACAATATTCATTAGGCATAGAGTCAATATGTGGGAAAATAATAATAAATTCTCCCCTACAACTTGTAGAATGCCAAAATTTTCTGTCATTCTAAAATAATAGCCCATGCACCTACATTTTATGAGAAAACTAGAAAATATTTATAACTATTTACAAAAAACCTGAAAGTCACCTCAAACACAAGCCTTGAGGTGGATGTCGTTAACTGGAATAGGGATGGCTTCACCATTCAACCTTGACAAATTGAAAGAATTTTCCTCCTTGCAACTTGTAATCACATAAGGACCACTCCATATTGCATCAAAATTTGAGTGTCTTCCTACCTTTTCTCTATCAGCATCCCACTTTAGGACAAGGTCTCCAACTTTGAAGGTCCTAAAAGTAGCCTTCTTGTCAAAATATCTTTTTTCTTATCTTTGATGGACACTTAGGGTCTATATGGCCCTTTCTCTAACCTCCTCTAGCTCTATTAGCTCAACATACCTGACTGATATGGTATCATTTTATAAGAACTCCAACTGGTGTGCTAAACCAAGAGAAGGTAACTCAACAGATAAGGGAAGCCTTGCTTCCCTTCCATATACCAACATGAAGTGTGAGTTACCTAATGTTCTTTTTGGAGTAATTTTATCATCCCATAGGACTTTTCCCAATTTTAGGTGCCAAGATCTTTGATTATCATCTAGGTCCTTTTGATAACCCTGACTAGATTCTTATTGGAAGAATCAAGTAGGCCATTTCCTTAAGGGTAGCATTTTAATGATGTCTTCAAGAATACATCTGAGATCCAACAAAGGCCTTTCATTATCTGATATGATTGTGGAAGGAGCTCCAAATCTAGTTGCAATCGCCTCAAGGAATTGAACCATTGAATTCTCAGTTGAATCCTTTAGAGCAATTGCCTTTGTCCACCTATTAAAGTAGTCTATGATGGCCAAAATCCACTTGTGGCTTGAACCTAAAAATGGATTAGTGGGACCAATAAAATCAAGGCCCCATTGTGCAAAGGGTTGATTAGTTGAAATGGGATGAAGAGGAAGAGTTGCTAAACCTTGCTTTCCTACAAAGAGTGCACACTCTTTGCATTGTCTAACCCACCTATGGGAATCATTAAATAAATATGGCCAATAATAGTATGCTCTCACAATCTTCATGGTTGTGGTTCTTGCTAAGAAGTGGTCACCTCAGGGCCCATTATGGAACTCCTCTAAACTTGAACTGGTCTAATCACCTTTTATGCACATCAGGAAGACACCGCTTAGGTCTGTTTTAAACAAGATACCATCCACCAAGGCATACAGGATGGACTAAAGTCTGAGATGCCTTCTTGTGGTTCAATCAAAGTGAGGAGGATAACTACCATCCCTCAGGAAGGTAGACATATCCTCAAACCAACCGGTTTGTGTATTCTCTTGACTGTCAAGTTGTTCTTCTTCCTGTAGCAAGAGGGAGACCTCTGGATCTTTTAAATGTTGAAATAAACTTCTCACATAGTCCCCTACATCTTACTAGCTTGGTTATCTTGATGTTAGGGTCATATTCCATGACCTTTGTTATCCATGCAGCTCTCCTCTAACCTATATCCTTGTTTAGAGGGAACTCCTTCACATTGGCATGTGGAACTAGGAGCTGAATTTGGTTGTTAGAGAGCATATGTCTAAAAAAATTCAATTCTCTAAAAAATGTGATGACCTTCTTCTCAACATAATTGTACTTGAGCTCATAGTCTTTCAAGCCTTCACTAAAAATAGCTATGGGCTACCCCAACCCATCCTAATTTACCTGCATTAAGATAACAAATATACTTGTTTCTCCTCCCAAGGTTTAGAGGATAAAATCCTTCTCATGATTAGGATTGACCAAGGTAGGAGCCTAAAAAAATGGCTTGTTTGATCTTATCAAACCCTTCATTACCCTCCTTGGTCCATTTCAAGATCATGTATTTATTTAACATGGCTATGTGAGGTTTTACCATAGCAACCAAGTTGGGGATGAAACTTCTTACAAAGTTAATCCTTCCAAGGAATATTTGTAACCCCCTTTTGTGACTTGGGAGCAGGAAGGACACAATGGTCTCCACTCTCTCTAGATCAATGGCCAGTCCCTCTTTAGATACAATATGTCCTAAAAGCTTACCGTGATCTGTGGCAAATATACACTTGTTGGGGTTCAAGGAAACACCATATTCCATGCACTTCTTGAATACTTTCTCAAGGTGAGCAAAGTGGTTTGTTGCATGTTTGGAGTATACAGTGATATCATCAAGATATACAAGTACAAATTCTACTTATACTCTTTTAAATGCCATATCCATGACTCTTTGAAAAGTTACATCTATATTTGTTAGTCCAAAAGGTATCTTAGAATAGCCATAAGTTCCCCATTTAGTAGTAAATGTAGTTTAATATTGGTCTAATTCTTGGACAAGGATTTGATTATATCCTGGGTACCCCTCCAAAAATGAAAATCTTTTAGATCCACTAACTTTGGCTAGAATTTGTTCCATGGAAGGAAGGGGATAATGGTCTTTGAGGGAGGCTCTATTGAGGTCCCTAAAGTCTACACACAATCTAATTTCCCTATTTTTCTTCCTAACTAGAATAAGGTTTGCTACCCAAGAAGAATGCTTAATTGGAAAAATTATGTTGGATTCTATAAGCTTCAATAGTTCCTTCCTCATCAAGGGTTCAACCTTTGGGTTTATAGGTCTTTTGTTTTGCCTAATAGGCCTAGAACTAGCATCAAGCTCTATGGTATGTTGAGCTAAGTTGGGGTCAAACCCTTTTATATCCTTATATGTAAAATCAAAAACATCATTGTATTCTTGACAAAGGTTAACAAAAATATTTTGATCTATTTGGGAACATACCTTTCCCAAATTGAGAACTTTTCCTTCTACCATGGATATTGATTTTTAGTCTCACTTGCTTGCGGTCAGGTTCATATCTCTACCTTTCACTTGATCATCAATATTGAATATCCCTTCCAAGGTGATCAATCCCTTGGGTACCTTGTTTGAATGTATTTTCATAATTTGATCTCCATATTGATTTTGCAATAGGGTTTTCTTCTTGTGGGAGAATTTTGTCTCATTTTCTAGAAAATTTACTTTTTGCTGATCAGAATCAAAGACCTGCCAATTGACTTGGTTTTTAGGTACTACGGGTCTCACCATAAGTCTAATTTGATGTTCTTTCTCTACTACAACATGAGGTGGAATGTCATGTTAATAACCAACTGAAGCTAATCTATCTGCATGTTTATTCTGATTTCTAGGGATACTACAAATATTGAAGGCCTCAAATCCTTCAATTAGGTCCCATGCTCTATTCTTATAAGACTTGAGAAGGTTGTTCTTTATGATACTTTGATCTCTAATTTGATTCACAACCAACTCATTGTCTCCATACACCTTTAAGGACTCAATCCATCTTCTTTGTGTTGTTTGGAGACCCAAAATTAAGGCTTCATACTCAGCCACATTTTTAGTGCAACTAAAATTATGTTTGAACAAAAAGTAATATTTATCCCCTTTAGGATAAATGAGTAATACACCAGCCCCTACACCTTTTTTATTCCTTGAGCTAGCAAAGAACATATCCCATAACCCATGCATATCATTGCTTTCCTTTGAAATATTGGGGATATGGGTGTTTTCCTCATGAATACAATATGTGCCAAGGTCGGTATCATAGACTGCATCGATGGGATCAAACTAAAATGCATTTACCCACTCATCAAGTACACAATCAAGAACTTCCTCTAATTGAGTTGTAGGCTCTCTAACTCAAATTTCTTCTTTTTCCTCATGTAGAGAGCAATTCATGTTGATAGGGTTTGGGGTATAGGGTTCAATGTGATCCTTAGAAATAGGCTCAACCCTAATGGTCACCTTTATGTCATACCTTGTTCTAAATAACATATGAGACCAATCAAAGGACAAGTAAACCCCTATCTTAGTAGTGAATTCCCTTGATAAACAAATGGCAAAGTAGGTCAAGAGGTCAATAAGATTTCTTGCAACACATTGCAACCCAAGTAGGCATGCAAGGTCAAATTTAGATCTTTAATGACCCCAATAGTCTAAACTAATGTGCCATCATATTGTACAACCCCTCTTGATATGGGCTCATATTTGATACCTAAGCGGTTGACCACTCCCTTAGGCATAAGTGAACTACTAGCCCCACTATGTATCATACAATTGTGAACAACATTATCTCCTATAATCAAAGAGAGATAGAAGGGGGAAGCTTATTGATTTTCTTGGAATT
Source organism: Cryptomeria japonica (assembly GCF_030272615.1). Classification (NCBI taxonomy): domain Eukaryota; kingdom Viridiplantae; phylum Streptophyta; class Pinopsida; order Cupressales; family Cupressaceae; genus Cryptomeria; species Cryptomeria japonica. Next base: position 378,309,219 of record NC_081411.1, on the reverse strand, counting down.
CTCCGCCTCTAAAGGTTGTACCAAACTTATAGGAGTTGAAGAGTTTCAACCTTTTCTTGTGACCTCTACAACATTTATAACTTTAGGGCTTTTTGAAGTAGGTCTCTCTGAGACGGGATAGAAAGAGAATCCCATATAGAGACATTAAGGCTATATTTTTTCATTTGCTCCACTATATTTAATGAAACCTCAGCCTTTGTGGGAGCCTTTGTAGTAATAAGGTCAAGATTTGATTGTATAGGAGCCTTTGATTGCTCCCCTTGTTTTCCCTTTTGAGTCAAGTATGGCTCTTTATTTGGAGTGGCCACCTTGTGAGGAGTCCTAGGTATTGAAGATTGTATAGAAGCTTGTGGACCTTGAGGTGTTGTGGTAGTTGTATTAGTATCTATGGCCCTCCCTTTGGATCTTGTATTGTTGGACATAGGGTCACTGTTAATTTGATTTATACTATAGAAATAAGCCTCTTGCCAATTCAAAAAATAGGAATCTCCTTGTGGATGATTTGGACATTCACCAAATTGTTGTTGTCTTGATGTTGGTTCTTATGCCATTAAGGCCTCAGAAAATTTTCCATTCTGACAAGAGGTCTAATTATGAGGTTGATTGCATTAAATATACCATTCTTTCACTTGAGCAAGATTATTTTGCATTGGTACCAATGCTCTTGAGGTACCTGCAGCCATAGGATTCAAACTATTCAAGGTTCTAGTATTACTCCATTGATTTTGCCCTTGAAAGTTAGACCTCTGCTAATAATTTTTATTTGATGGTTGGTAGGGACCTTTGTTAGCCTGCGGCAACTATCTCTTGATTGAAACTAGCTCATTCCCAAATCCCTACATCATTGTTTTGATCTTTGATCTAATCTCTTGAATCTTTGAAGATTGAAGAGTTGGTACAAGTTTGAGCACTTGAATTATTGGTTCCATTGGTATTGGTGCCAAAGTAGGTTGTTGTGTAGGAGCCTCTAGGAACAAAAGCATTAGAGGCCTAGGAGACAACTTCCCCACCTATATTAGACAATTCTCTGCCTTAATGGCCACATCATAAGCTCTCGGTAAGTTCTTTCCTCCTAGTGACTATATCATAGTAGCAATGTGAATATTTAGGGCCCAGAGGAAATATAAGAGTGCATGGTTGGAAGAGGGCTTCACCAATGTTGGGATCCTATCCCAAGTTATCTAAAATTTGAAGTTAAAGTCCCCCATGAACTCATGAGGATCTCTCTTTATGGTTGTTAGATGCTCAACTAGTGACAAATGGTCACTTTTATCCTCAAAATGATTTCATAGCCACTCTCCTAATTCATCCCAATTATGAATGGAGCCAGAGTGCAAACCCCTATATTGCAACATTATCCTTTGTGACATCAAACACCATATAGTTGATTGTAACATCTTGGATGTGTTCAACTGGGGTAATAGAGGTTTATCCAGTAAAAAATGGTATAGCCTTTAGGGTTTCTACTAGAATGTCATCCTTTTGGGCTAACACCAAAGGACTTCCACCATTAAAGGTGACAAATGCATGTCCTCTAGGGACTGCCATAGAAAAAAGTGGCCTATTGATGTGAATTGTGGGTCCTTTAGGGTGTGCTAATATTTTAATAGGAGGGGTAGAATGGGATCTTAGGGGTGTGTATGCTTCTATTTGGGTTCCCCTAATAGGTGACAAAGAGTATCTACCCCTTCTTCTCTTATAAATAGAACTTGAAAGCTCAACATATTGAAATTTACATCTAGAAGATGCTATGGTTTGTGTTCTTGGCATGAAAGCAACAGCTAGTCATGAACAAGAGTCTAAATTTGTCCTCAGAGTCACCAAATGTTGAATGTAATCACTTCCAAAGGCTAAATTTCTAAGAGAAGCACTAGATTCTTAGCAAGAAGTGTTTGAAATATGTTTCCCATTAGGCATGCCAAAAACTATTATCACAAAAGTGTGCACCCTTGATGAGCTCTCAAGCTCATCAACCCTATGACACATTGAAACATCCTCCAAGTGTGGTACCTTGCATAATATGAGGCCGAGTCTCTGGAGAAGGTCAACTTCCTTATCAATCTGATGCACGTGTTGGTCTAACCCAACACATATAAATCTATTCTACTAATTTTGAGATGGAAAAGGGGAAGAAGGAATGCTTGAAAGGAAAAAGGTTTGCACCTAGATTGAAATGTGATCTTCACTACCTATAGCTACACAAAACATCAATAGAACTACCCAAAGGATGCACAAGATTCTATCCTAATTAGTTTCCTAAGAAAGAGTGAATGTTAGAATTCTTGTAAGATGGCAAGAGGGACTAAAAATAGTCCATAGGTGATATCCAAAGAGGGATAAACACAATCACTAAAGCCTAAAGAAACAAATGAGAATGCATTTTAAACAAGAAGGCAACACATTACACAAATTTTCAAAATTGAAAGAAAGAAAAACAAGTAAATTCTATTAATGCAAGGTAAGACAAATTTTACAGATGCAGAAGAAAAAAAACATGAATTTCTACAAGAGAAAATAGGAGAAGATGCTTGGAAATAGGCTACAAAATTGCCTTTATAGTTTAGGCATAACTCATATTGAATTACAATTAAGAAACCCTAACCCTACTAGGGTTAGGTTACAAAATATTAGGAGGATCAAATCAACAAATTGATCTGATCTATATGTATTATAGTCTAAAAATATCTTCCCCCACTTGGAAGAAACAAAATCCCTATAGATAAGAGGAAATATCTTTGAATGAAGGCATTGTGATGGCATCTGTAGGCCAAGAAAGTCTCCATTCTGCATTAAAGAGTCTTAGGTGGCATCCAAAAATCATCCTTAGGGTCACTTCTAGAGTTAAGGAAAATAATTCTGACAGTTGGAATTAAATCCAATCAGATTGCGGCAACGACTGAGCCAAAAAATGGATTTGATCGCTTGGTCGGCAACTACCCTGTGCAAAAGATTTAAATTCTCACCTTCCCTAAAAGTTTTAATTTTTACCCTTCGATCATCCATTGTGCATGCAGATAGATGCGCGAGATGATATGACTTATCTCCCCATAGGGCTCAATGAAGTTTTAAAACATCATCGTCAGATGTGGCTTTTGTGAAGATCACGGTTGTTGATGTCTGACATAGTGGGTCAGGTCCACTTTTATCTTTCATTTCTTCATGGGTGTTGAAAGGTCATCACCTATGTTCTTCACAAAATGGAAAAAGATTTCACCATTTCATAGATTTGAAATCCCTTTATTAAACCATTGTTGCAAAACAATGATATCCCTTTTGTAACTAGTCCCCATGAATGACATGGCATGGAGGTCCCACCCTAGTTGGAGTTCGGCAAGACATGTCCTTTTGGCTAGACACCCTTTTCCTTCTTATTGCCTTTGAAACCTTTGGTAAAAAGTACCTTCTTCGTTATTTCACAAGCTATATCCTACCATCAAGGTGAGATCACTGTGAAATGATGATAACATTTTTATAACCGCCTTCAGTTCACTGTTTCATGGGGAGGACCCCGCATGTTTTATGTGGCTTTAAAAAATGGTGAAAACCATGAAGCCTTTCTTGTTGGTAAAGGGAGAAAGGGGAAACCCATCCTGCCATAGACTAAGGAGACTTTGGCCAGTAGATGTTAAATGATTAGACCGCTTGGGCCGGTCAACACAAAAATAGAAATTTAGAGCTTAAGAAGGATTAAAAGGTATAAAACCTTAGTTTTTAGGGTTTTTGGGCTCTTTAGGTGGCTTTTTCTCAGGGTTTTCTGAGCCAACTAGGTTTTCTCAGATCAGTAATTTTTAGGGCCAAAGTTGTCATGAATTTAGTCAACAATACCCAAACAAGGAAAAACCATAGTGAGAATCTAACTCACAATATAAATATGAATGATTTCAATGTTTTAGGCTCACTTCCAAGGAGAAATAGAACCTGAAAGACTTACACGCTAAGGTACACTACCTTAGGGCAAGATACATACACTTGTAAAGTTGAGGCACACTGCTTCAGGGCAAGATACAAAAATGCTACTAAAGGACCCAATGTCATTTAGCAATAGAAGAAATAACATAATTGATATGAGAAGGATATTCTAAACATAAAATTATCCTTGAACTTTAGGATCAAGAAACCAATACCATGGAAAACATCTTTGAACCTTGTCACTATCTCTGCACACTATATTCCTAAATATATCACTTTCAAAGCTCTTCACAACTAACTTTTGCACATCCACAAACTCAAATTTACGTGCATATCATTCGCATACTCTTCTCATCAATTCATACACATTCTATCATATAACTCATACAACCTCATTCCTTAAATATAATATAGATCATCAAAAACTTTTACTGAGGGTTGGCCATAATTGGAATAAACAATATTACACAAAATAAGCCACTCAGAGCAAAAATACTCAAAGCAGTCCACTCCAAGAGAAAAATGGGACCCAAATATATCATAAGACATCCTTCCGAGATTAATCCAATGATCCGTACATGCTAACTCATCCTCCAAAGTCACCATCGAATGTAACATGTAGACAGACAATAAAACTCATCAAATAGTCAACCAAAAGACATCTTCTAATGCATATTATGTCATGTGGATCTCCACATGCCATGGTGAGACCCATAAAAATACTCTAACTCATTCTCCAATGCATATTCAAACTAAAGAACATGATCCAATCAAGATATCCCAATCAAACACACTAAACTATAACACAACTAAATATCCCAAACACAAATCAACATAGATATCTTGTGAAATAGAGAATCCACCAGAGAAGCACACTAAGAATAATACACTAGCAATAAAATCAGGTTCACTAAACCACAACAAAAACTATAGCATATTCGGAGGCTATTGAAGGCTTTTCAGACTAGTCTAATAGACACTCTTACTGCCAGAAAATAGAAACAACCAACTTTTATAGACTAGAATCAAAATACCACAACCAACACCAAAATATCAAACTTAATATGCAACCTAGAATATAACTACACCAATCAGGGGAACATATTCAAACTATAATCCATCTATACAACCAAGTTTGACATCAATGACAACCATACAAACTCGTATTTCCAACAACAATGTTGTATTTCACAACAAGGGATGTGGAACTAGAAAGTTTGGGAATTTGATTGTGAATGCTTATAATACTGAGAATAATTTGTATATACTCTATGAGATAAAAGGAAACAAATACTACATATGTCAAAGAAATGAAATCTATCTATGGCATAAAATATTGGGCCATATGAGTTTTTATAGTTTTCTAAATCTTATCTTGAAGAAAGTTGTTAGGGGAATGCCTAAAATCACAAATCCCTCAAACACTCTTTGCAAATAGTATAAAATTAGAAAGAAGACAAGGTTATCCTTCAAGACAAAAGTGTATTTTAAATCAATACCTTTGAAGCTAGTACATATTGAGCTATGTGGGCCCACAAGGACCAAAAGTTGGCTAGACGAAAGGTATTTCATGTTATTTATTTATGATTTTTCCAAAATGGTTTGGGTGAATTTCTTAAAAGAAAAAAATGAACCCTTTGGTAGATTTAAAACTTTAAAATCTATGGTTGAAAATGAAACCTGTTCAAGACTCAAATACTTAAGGTGTGATAGAGGTGGTGAGTTTGTTAGAATCAAGGAACATTGAGAGGTAGAGGTGAATCAGTGTTCTGCAATTTTTAACTTATTAACTTGTCCCTTTAACCACTTAATGTAAATGGATGAAAGAAAGAAACACAAACAAAAAGTAATTAGCAACAACGCCATAATGCCAGATTTTATACATGGAAAATTTGATTATGGGAAAAAACAAGATGGGGATGAGACCCACAATATAAATATACTATGTTAGAAGTATAAAAATATTACATTGGGAATGCACATGCATTCATGAACACTACCTAGAGCTCACTGCTCAAAAGAAAGAAGGGTAACAACCTCAAAAGGCTCACTACCTTACCAAATCCTTTACAAAATATATTTGGAATGTCTAAACTGAAAAATAGCATCTACAAATGCAAAGGTACAGTTCTGGTTAAGCACAAAACTCATAATCTCTCAATGCTCTGCTACACTTCTCTGTTCCATTATTCTTCTTTATTTCGGACCACAAATCCTTCACTTGTGCATGTGAAACTGGGCACAATCAATCACAACCACTTTCCACACACATACCGATACCAAAAATAATCATATCCATCAGTCTTATATATCTACAACATGAATTTAGGTCTTCTACATATCAACTTCAAGAACACTATATAAATAATGAAACATGTATACCAAGTCGATTTAATCCGAACTCCAATACATATGCTGACCCAAAATAATTGATCACATGCTTTCTAGATGTTGGCTAAACATCCTTGATCACAAAACTAATCACCAAAATTACTCCACCAATTCCGCACAATGATCAACTAACCAAAACTTCCATACCACACTATTCAACCAAAAAACCTATACACCAGATCTTCTAACTCGCATGACAATCATCACTAGAGGCTAATATTATGGAATGAGGTACTCCAAGCATCTAAATATCTTCCTCTATCTCTACAACACAAAATATTCAACATAAATGAAACACCAACCAAAATACTATATATTGTCGGGTGTCATGTTCTATCTCAGCAGACCTATTCAAAACTCAATCTAACTTCCAGTAGAAGCAAATTATGAACTACGGATGGAATTACACACATGAGTTTCCATCAATGATAACATCTAACCACCTGTGTCTCTTGCCAATAGAGTTTACCTCAAATGAGTTTGAATAATTGTTTGAAGAACATGTAATAAAGAGACAATACTCTACTACAATAACTCAATAGTATGGAATGGTTGAAAGAAAGAATAGGACAGTGTAAAAAATGGCAAGGACAATTTTGAATAAGTCTAATATATCAAACAAATTTGGAAGGATTCAATTCACACTACTGTCTACATTCTTAACAAAGTACAACTAAGAGTAAATAGTATAAAAACTCCATATGAAGTTTGCACAAGTAGATCTACTTGTGTTAGCCACTTCAAGGTATTTGGGAAGTTTGATGAAAGATCAAATGAGGGATATTTTGTTGGCTCCTATTCAAGAAGAAAAACTTATAAATGTTATAACTTGATATTGTGAAGGATAGTTAAATTAATACATGTCAAGGTTGATTAAGGGTCACATCATGTGTCAACATATGACAATGATTCAAATGAATTATAACCAATACATAATGAGCCAATTGAAGAGGAGCCCATATGAAAAGACACAATGAAACCTTGCAAGGTATGTGCAGAGAGATCACTCTAAGGAACAAAATTTAGAGATAAAGATGCAAGAGTACAAACCATGAGAAAGGTAAGAAAACAACTTTCAATCAGAAAAAATTCTCTACTTTCCATTATTGAACCTAGGAATTTCCTAGAAGCTAGCAAGGATGACAATAAGGTAGAATACATTCAAAGGAAACTGAAATGGGTTCAAAATAATGATACATGGGAACTTGTTCCTATACCTAAAGACAAGAATTCATTAGAACTAAATGGATTCTAAATAAAAAAATTGAATGAGGATGGATCGTTAATCAATATGGCAAGACTTGTTTGCAAAGGGTATGCTTAGGTAGAAAGGCATTGATTTTGAAGAAACTTTTCTCTTTTAGTAAGGTTAGAAGCAATCATAATGTTCTTAGCAATCTCAATTTACAAGAACTTAAAAGCATATTAGTTGGATGTTTAAGTTTTCATTCTTGAATGGAAATCTTGAAGAAGTGTATATTAAACAGCCAAAAAGACTTCAGTTTAAATCAGAAGATCAAGACATTGTGTGCAGCACTATATGTATTGAAATAGGCCCCTGGAGCTTGGTATGCTATATTGGATTCATATCTATCACAACAAGGATTTAGAAGAGATATTGTAGGATATCAACCTATGCATTAAATTGAAAGGATGTCATCACTAATAGTAGTTTCATATGTTTATGACATCATGTTTGGTGGAAGTAGTGCTAAAATGTGCAAGGACTTTGTGGAAAGAATTTTAAATTTCCATACAAATTGAGTTATCCTTTGTCCTTGGTTTGTAGATTACTCAGTCTAATAAAGTTATCTTCATTTTCCAAACCAATTATGTGAAGGATATGTTAAAGAAGTTCAACATGGAAGATTATAAGACAATTAGTACACCTATCATGATAGGGTGTAAAGTGAGTAAGGATGATGAATCTCCAATGGTAGATTAATCTTTGTATAGGTTCATGATTAGAATCTTGTTGTACCCAATTGCATCTAAGCTTAATATCATGCAAGTGGTGTGCATGGTGGTAAGGTTTCAAGAAACAAAACAAGAGTCATGTGAAAGTAGTCAAAGGGATATTTAGATATTTCAAGAATACAATTGACTATGGTATCCTAGGAGTGATGATTTTGTTCTACTTTCATACTTATGGATGTTGATTGGGTAGGATGTGTTGATGACAAGAAAAGAACTAGTGGGGGAGCATTATTTTTAGGAAATGGATTGGTTTCATGACATAGAAAGAATTTGTTGGTAATATAATGGATCTGGTTAAGTGTTGTCATTGATGTCAACACTGTATCTCGGTTGGACCTATCTTGGTTAGTCTTGGTGATCATCTTGGTTTTGGCTATGATTCTGATCTGATATGATAACATCTCTGGAATCAGTTTTGGATTCTTACTCTGGATGGTTATTTGTTTGTCATATTTTGTTCTTTCATTTTTTGGTGCTCTGGTAACTATCGCTTATGTTCCTGATTAGTATTTCCCAATACCGGTTAGCTCTACCGGTAAGAGATATTTTGGTGTTTTGGTCAAACGATTTTGGTCTCGCTTATGGAATGGGTTTCTATTATGTTGAAGATGCTTCTTGATCATATTATGAGTGTTTGGTGACTTTGCATTGGCTGGTGTGTTGTTATGGTGGTCCTATTTGGATCCAGTTAGACTTTATGTGTTACTTCACTAAGGGTTTCTACCAGTTGGTGAAGCATGTTGGATTTTGGTCTTAGGAGAATTTTTGGTGGATGGAATTGTTTGGTTACTTGATTTATGTCCATGCTATGTAATGTAAATCATAATATTGGTCTGGTGGTAATGTATTTTTTGTTATTATGGGTTTATGGGTTTAGGGTTTAGTCAACCTTGTCAATAAGGTTGATGATCTATATTTATAGGTGACTTATTCATGTAATTTGGATATTGATACATGGATGGGATTGATGGTTATGTATATATTATAAGAGAAATGTTAATGTGTGAACAAGTGATATATCATTTGGTGAAGGTTTTTGTATTGTAGAAAAGGCATATGTGCTTAATCGGAACTGTATCAAGCATTAGGAGATGCTACTTTCACAATTCATTCTTTCTGGATTGTAGTCCGATGTTTTTGTAAGTCAGTGAGACTTCTTTTTGTGATGAGCAGTGAGCTCTAGGTGGTTGGCCTGATTACAAGTGCAATCCCCATTGTAATTTCACATACTGTTGCAGGAATATTATTTGATTATGAGTAGGGTTTCCCACGGTGGCTTTTCCCTTTATCGGGTTTTCCAAATCAAAATATTGGTGTTGTGTGTACTATGATTTTATGTTCTATTCTTCAATGTGGTGTTTCCTTTGTGCTTTAGTTTAATGGTTTTGATATGCATTAGGTCTAATTTTTTATGGTAAGCTGATTCACCCACCCCCTCTTAGTTTACTCCTGATATCAGATCTGTCTAACAATTGGCATCAAAGCGAGGTCCTCTCTGCAGAATCTTAACTACTTGAGGAGATCTGATGGCAATTGCGTCTAGTCCTACATTCAATCCCTATCAAAAGGAGAGTCCCATATTTGATGGTACAAATTACAAAATATGGAAGGAGCAAATGAAGATTCATCTCAAATGTCTTGGAGCTTAAGTTTGGGAGATAGTGGAGAAAGGGTATATACCTCATGATCCTAATTCTAGAAAACCGACACCTATTGATGAACAAAAGAAGGTTGCAAATGATGTTAGAGCTAAAGAAGCATTGTTAAGCGCCCTATCTAATAAAAATCTATTGAATGTCATAGAATTGGAGAATGCAAATTTGATCTTGACAAAGCTTGAAACTCTTTATGAAGGTGACTAGGTTGTTAAAATTGTAAAACTTGAAGGTTTTCAGGTAAGGTATGAAACTTTGAAGATGGAAGAAGATGAGAAGATAAGTTCTTTCATGGATAGAGTAAATGAGATTATTATGGGAATCAAATTTTGTGGCGGATCAGTTAGTGAGGATGAGATAGTGTCAAAAGTTCTGAGAGTTCTACTTGTAGCTTATAAGATGAAGGATATTGCAATCAATGAACTCTAGACAATGTCAAGTTCCCTTGTTACTAGAGATACACTGCTTGGGAAATTGATTGCTTTTGAGCTTGAGGAACTTGGAGATCAGAGTGCTACTAAAACTGAGACTGCATTTAAAGAATCTACCTCTGGTAAGAAAAAGCTAGATTGGAAGGAGATGTATGCTAAAGATATGGAGGACATTGAAAGAGAAGAAAGAGAACTTGAAGAGTTGGAAGCCCTGATTGCTAAAAGAATTCCTAAAGGAATAGCTAGAACTAAGTATGAAGGAAAAGTCCCTTTTAAATGTTTTTCATGCAATAAGATTGGTCATTTTTCTTCTAGATGCCCTGAAAGAGACGCTAAAAATCATGAAATATTTGTGAAGAGTTATAAGCCTAATCTGGAATATCAGAACAAAACTAGATTCAGAAGGAATAAGGATAAATCATGCTATTATGCTAGTGATGAAGATTTTGGTATTACTAATGATGATGATGATGATGATGATGAACCTGTGAGTGGAACCAATAATGGAGCTTCCTTTGGTAAGGACTAGGTTTTTATTGCTATCAAGGATGATTCTTTGGAACCTATCATTGAAACAACTCATACTGAGGAAAAGGCTTTAGCTGCTAAAATTGAAGAAAAGGATGAATGGGTTATAGACAATGGATGCTCACATCACATGACTAATGACAAGAGAAAATTTCTATGACTACAAGAATTTGATGGCGGATTAGTCATATTTGGAGACAATAAGGCATGTAGGATCAAAGGAAAGGGAACAATATCATTGGATGGTAAGACTAACACTGATAATGTTTATTTTTTTGAAGGCTTAAATAATAATCCTTTAAGTGTAGGTTAGATGGTGGATAGAGGATTTTGTTTACAATTCAACGATGGAAAAAGTAAGATCATCAATAGATCTGGACTAGAAATTGCTTCCAGATTTCAGACCAATGGAAACATCTTTCATTTGAACTCTGGTGAGAAATCTTTCTTGATTTCTCAGATTGGTGAAAGCCGGTTATGGCATAAGAGGATATGTCCTATAAATTTTGATTGCATAGTGAAGATTAGTTCAACACACGTTGTTAGAGATTTTCCCAAAATTGTCAAACCTCATAATCTGGTATGTAGAGAATATCAAATGGGTAAGCAAGTCTGAACTTCTTTTAGAAGCATACATGATAAATCTAATGAAATTCTTTATCTTATTCATATTGATCTGTGTGGACTGGTAAGGAATAATTTTTTTCAAGGTGATAGATACTTTATGTTATTGATGATTATTCTAGAATGATGTGGGTAGCATTACTGAAAGAAAAATTTGAACCTTTTGAGAAATTCAAAATCTTTAAAGCTATGGTTGAGACTGAGACATGACTAAAGATAAAGTGTTTGAGATTAGATTAAGGTGGTGAGTTTACATCTGATGAATGAATCAAATTTTGTAAAAAGAATGGAATCAAAAGACAACTTTCTGCACCTAGGACTCCACAACAGAATGGATTGGTGGAAAGGAAGAACAGAACCATATTGGATGCGGAAAGTACTATGATGACAGAAGCTAAATTGTCTTGATATTTATTAGAGGGAAGTTTTTTATTATGGTAAAAGAAGGTTTTGAAGGGGCCCCGAAACCCTTTACAAAATATCCTTAAGAAAAAAGAGCATTAAGAAACAAGAAGGAACAGACAGCAGAAAAACCAACATAGCAACAAGCAAAATCCAACAAAAAAGCCCCACAAAATCAGCAATGACCAGCCAAAACAGACAAATCACAAAAAAGGAAATACTTTATTTTTTTTAGGGCATTAGCCAGGTTTCTGCTAATCCCATATAGTTCTTTAATATTATCCCTAAGTTTTAGGGATTTCCTTAGAAGAGGCAACAACAACTTTCTTCATGCTCGCCCTAGTTCTCTTTGCCGCTCCACCAGGAGTACTTTCCGCAATCCCAATCTCAATTGCATCTTCATCAATGTCAAGGTCCATGACCAGTTTGGGAGAGTAAGAGCTTTCAAGGACCTTAGAGATTTCCTCTAGGTTCTTAGTGATAGTTGTCAAGATATTTGGAATCATTCCCAACAGGTTTTTCATTGCAGTTTTTCCTTCCTCTAGATTATCAATATGAGCTTCCATCTTCTTAGCTTTTTCCTCCATGTCTTGCTCCCATTGCTTCTGGTACCTTTCATCTTCCTTCCTTTTCTCTTCCAACTGCTTCCCTTTTTTTGCCAAATTCTTTATAAATTCATAAGTCCACCTGTCAAAACACAATCTAGCCTCAATTAGGTTTTTGAGATTATCCAGAAATAACCCTTCCCCAGCACACTCCTTATCCTTGCTCAGATTCTCCTTGACCATTTCCTACTCGGGTTCCTTATTCTTCTCCTTCTCAATATCCATTTCTTTTTCCTCATTAATCTTATCATCCTTCTCCTCCATTGGCTAGTTGTTGTCATTGCCTAAGCTAGAACTATGAGTAGGACTATCTTGGTCAGACATGTCCTCAGCTTCACCTTCCTCTTCCCCCACGTCCTCATCTTTCCAACTTTCCTCCCCTCCAGACTCATCCATTTCCATTTCACTACCATCTTTTCTAGTATCCTCTGAATCATTCTTGTCCTCTTGGATTTTCATTCCAGTAGCACTTTTGCTCTTTTTTCTCTAAGTCAACTCTTCCTTGTTGGGTCAACCTTCCTCCACCTTTCTCTTGCCTTTCCTTGGAGACGCCAAAAATCTCTTATTTTCCTAGATAGCAAGGATTTTGCAGTGCTCGTATATGAGCAAAATGAGGCCACAATGAAGCACCGTATTTGAAGGATTCTTGTTGTGCTTATTAAAAGACCTCGACAAAGACTTGAAGAGGTAGTAGGGAAGGGAAACCCTTTTCTCATGCCTGAAATGATTTAACAACACAAAATGGTATGTGTGGGCCCTAGTAAAATGACCCTCCACAATAATGTATTCCATGATAGCATTCAACACATAGCCCCAAATTTTCTTAATGTTGGAAGCATTGTAATAACCCCCCATTGCTTTACCAATTTTTGCCCTCTCCTTCTCCTTGCATGAGAAAAGCTTAACCACATTATTAGAAACTTTCAAATCTCTAAAAAAATTGAGACCTGAGTGGGGCATACCTGTTATAGTTGCTATGAGGCCTGCATCCAATTTAAACCTCACACCATGGATTTTAAATGACCCGTTACTCCAGTTTTCAGTAATTTTAGAGACTGCAAGATTAACCCTACCTTTATCATAATCGACTAGCTTCTCCATGAAATTTGTCATGAACCCTTTTTCCAGCTTAGTCTATACCTTTGGCATTTCCTTCCATCTAGAGATATTATCTGGTTCCTCCCTCCTTAGGTCCCCTCCCATGTTCAAGTTCAAAATACCAACTTTGTTCTTTTGCAAGTTCGGAGCTTCTTTCCCGTTGTCTCTCAAAATTTTGAAAATGTTAACCCACAAAGTGTGTGAAGGATTAATATCTTTGATTAGGACTCTGCCACTTTGCCAAGTAATCATAACCTTTCTATAAATGTATAGATTACTCATTACAACTATCATAATTGATTGTGCGGTCCCTCTTTCCCCATGAATCTATCCTTTCTTAGAAGATCTTTAATATTACCTTCCCCATACCAAATGCTTTGAGCTTTGGAATTAATGCCTAGGTTCGCTAGGCCATCCACAACCAAATTTTTTTCTCTAAAGGCATGTTCAATTATAATAACTTTAAAGCTAGCAATAATTTCTCTAGCTTTAAAAATTATGTTTTATATGGACCACGACGGCTTGGTTTCCCCTTTTAGGCACTTGATAATATTTACTGAGTCTCCCTCCAGCCATAAGTTATCATGATTTAGATTCTTAGCAATAATCAAAGTATTCAAAGCTACAGATGCTTCTACATAATGACTAGTTTGACTACCTAGGGGGCCAGCGACTGCCACAAGGCAACTTCCAGCAAAATTCCTAGCAATGCCCCCATAACCAGCTTTACCCGGATTCCCCTTTGACACCCCATCAAAGTTGGCCTTTATCCATCCTTGAGATGGAAAGCACCACACCAGACCATCCCTACCCTTCTCCTTACTGGATTTGATAATTGAAAGGTTCCATCTATCATTAAATTCTTCTTTAGCTGCTAAACCATGATCAATTCCATTTAAACATTCAAATATACCTCTATAGATTTTATCCACCACAACTTCAGGGTTAGCACTTTTATCCCTAAAAATCTTGTTGTTGCACTCCTTCTAGATGTTCCAGATAACATTAGGGAGAGTAATTTTCCATAGCTCAACATTCTTAGGGTTGGAATTAGGACAATACCATTGCTTCTAGGATTCCCCCAGAGAGTTCGGGAAAACCCAACTCAACTTCCACCTACTAAAAATAATTTTCCAAATTTCCTGGCTGAAAGTACACTAGTAGAGAATGTGACAAGCAGACTCCTCTTCCCTGCAACAAAGAGAACACCTGTTAGGAAAAACAAATCCACGCTTTTGGAGGTTGTCAAAATTCAACACCTTATTTTGGGTAAAAATCCAAAAAAAGAGACTAACTTTAGGAATTAACTTCTTATTCTACACTTTAGCCCAAATAGGAATCTCTTCCAGAGATTTGTTGTGGATAGCCACAGCCAAAGACACAGAGTAATTCCCATTTGAGGTTTCCCTCCAAATCAAACTATCCTCTATATTGTCCCTCAAACTTTTAGAAGAAAGTAAAATCTCAAGAAATTTTAATCCTAGACATAGCTAGCTAAACTCAGTCCATTTTCCATTTCTCTAATAGTCTCTAACCAAACCACCATACCTATTTTTGAACCAATCTTTTCAATCTTTAAGGATTGGAATATCCTCCAAAGGTTTATCCAAAAGCCATCTGTCTTCCCAAAATCTGATAATTCTTCCATTCCCTAATTTCCACATTCTTCCAATAGCAACCCAACTTTTAGCTATTTGAACTACATTCCAAATTGCAGAACCTTCAACAGTAGAAGAGTTATCTAGAAATTCTTCCTTAGAAGGTTGCATATAAAGATATTTATTTTTCTAGATTAAATTCCATTCTCTTGATAGTTCTGATACTTAATATAAGTACAAATCCAATAGCCAACAAGATGAGAGGGGGGGGTGAATCATACAAACTTAATCATCCATAAAAACATTAGATTCAACCTCGGTAACATATATATCAGTCATATATCCAAAACTATCAAACATGCAAACTCAAAAGCATATGAACAATATAAACCTCATAACACTAGATTTAATGTGGAAACCCAAATAGGGAAAAACCACTGTGGGATTTCGGACCCACTAAGAAATATACTCTTCTAGAGTATGCTCGATTAAAAGAAAATCCTATTAAATATTACAAACACATTGCTAGATGTGACCCGGTTAAGGGATTTCCCTCAAATCTGTTAGGATCTTCAATTTGCTAGAAGTGACTTTGTCAAAGGATTTCAAACACTCAATCAGAATGTCACCTTGCTAGAGGATTTACATATAAGACTGTTAAGTCCACTCGATTAACAGATTTTCTATCACTTTCACAAAATAACAGTAATAAAAATCTATCTGCAACTTCACATCTAAAATGCTAAAGCAGATTCTTATTTGTTCAATACAATCTAGACATAGAACTAATCTTGTCTATCTGCTAGGCTTCTATACTCTATTATTCTAACAGGTCTTCAAGCTTCTGTGCTTAGTAATCACTATGTAGCATCCCTATGCATACACTTGCCCACATACATTGTTTATCAACAGTTTCCTATTTATAAATAATTAGGTAACTGCTTAATCTCCATGATCACATTTCCCATGATCAATCATAGCCATCAGATCTTCAATCTTGTCTAGGTTCAATGCATCTTTCGATCTGAAAATGTTTTACCCCACCTTGGAACTTACATAATAGTCTTGGAACTTGTGCCAGGGTATTACGGTTCAATCTGAGCTATAGATCTTCATGCCAACTTTCCATTGCCTTAGAATCGTTAACAAACTTCTTCCATGGCTTACCAATCATTGATCCGCTCCAACTCATTAGCTTCTTTCATTAAATACTGCATGCAAACATTTAATGCTTGTTGTTATAGCTCGGTTACAACTCGGTGAATACTAAACTTCACTCGGTAGACATTCCACCTTCATTAACTGATAGTGATAACCTTAGGGTTTACCGACTAGGTTCTTTGGTTGATAACATAGTATAGTATTAACCTTTACATTTTACAACATATATATGATGTTAAAACAATCTAAAACATCATGATCTCATCATTGTTTGACTCGGTAGTAGTTTCCCATTGAATACCTTATTCATCCCTTTATTCATCATATTCTTTCTTGTGTCTTTTACTGACTTCTTCATAATCTTCATATCATACTTCTCAAGATATGGTAAAATCATACTGAATTAGAAAATCAATTTCTTGACATCAATGACAAAATAATAATATCAAGATAGTAAAACATCTTTAATTAGTTATATCCATAATCATCAACAACCTTCTCAATATCCTTAAGAAATGCCAACAATCTTTCATTGTCTGTTATAGTGCAATATTGCCAACAATCTCCCCCTTTGGCATTGATGGCAAAACCAATTGATTTGACCTTAGTAGATTCGAATTGCTATAATTCTGAAATGCTGAAATGATCTCCCCCATACATTAGACTTCTCTTGTTTTCTCAGTCTTCTTTCCAATCTGTAGTTTTCTCTTCTCCCCTTTCATAGGTATTCTCCCCCTTTGACAACAATGCCAAAAAGAAAAGAGCTAAAACATAATTTGTTTCTGTAAGAAGTTATTTCCTGTTGTTGTGTATCAACTGAGTCTCGGTCAGAGCATTTGTCTTCAATTCCTATTCCCTATAATATTCTCTATATTATTTCCAATATTAATTCCATTACACTTTAAGAAAACATCCTAAAGTGTATAACTCAGCATCAACTCCCAAAAAGATACTCAATAGAGTCATCAGATTGATGCTTTCACCGAACTTGGTCAGTGAGTAGAAGATAGGGATAGGACCCCTAACTTACTTCTGAGATATTCAAAAGTGTCCTTTGGTAGTGGCTTGGTGAAGATATCTACTATTTGCTCCTTTGTGCTAACATATTCCAACACCACTTTCTTCTCTTGAGCTTCTTCTCTAATATAATGATATTTGATAGATATGTGATTTGTCTTAGAGTGCATAACATGATTTTTTGAAATATTAATGGCACCAGTATTGTCAAAGAATATAGTTACTGGCTCGGTAACTTTCTCATTTATACCTTCCAACAGTTGTTTGATCCATGCAATGTTGGTACAATTCAATGCTGCAGCAACGTATTTAGCTTCTGTTGTTGACTGTGAAACACATCCTTGTTTCTTGCTAAGCCAACTCACTAGTCTTTCTCCTAAAAAGAAAGCTCCACCACTTGTGCTTTTTCTGTCATCAATGTTGCCTACCCAATCAGCATCAGTATAAACTTTTAAATCAAAATCATTTCCTTTCTGATATACTAAGCCATAATCCCCTGTGCCTTTCAAGTATCTAAAAATTCTTTTGATTGTTGTCATGTGTGTTTTCTTAGGATCTGTAGAGAATCTTGCAATTATACCTACTGCATGTGTTATGTCTAGTCTGCTATAAATAACATATTGTAGTTTTCCAATCATGGATCGGTAGAGTGTCTCATCAATAGATGCAGATTCATCATTCTTTGATAATTTACAGTTGGTAGTAATAGGAGTACTTACTGGTTTTGAATCATCCATTCCAAATTTCTTCAAGATTTCCTTTATGTACTTGGATTGAGTAATGAAAATCTCATTTTTGATTTGCAGTATCTTTAGACCTATAAAATACTTTATCTCACCGATTAATGACATCTCAAATTCTTTTCTCATTTTATTTCCAAAGTTCTTGCATAAAGAGTCATTTCCACAAAATATAATATCATCAACAAATATGGCTGAGATCAGTATTCCATTTTCATCATTCTTCATGTACATGTTGTTGTTCTTATTTGTCCTTATAAAACCAATCTTAATCAAATAAGAGTGCAATCTTTCATACCATGCTCTTGGTGCTTGTTTCAAACCATATAAAGCTTTGTTCAACTTACATACCTGATCTTTATTATTGACTTCAACAAATCCTTCAGGTTGTTCAATGAAAACTTCTTCTTCTAATATTCCATTCAGAAATGCGGACTTGGCATCCATTTGATATATCATGAAGTTCTTGAAAGCAGCATAGGCCAACAATGCTCTTACTCCTTCAAGTCTAGCAACAGGTGCAAAAGTTTCACCATAATCAATTCCTTCTTTTTGTACATAACCTTTGCAAACTAATCTTGCTTTGTTTCGAATGACCTCGCCTTTTTCATTTAGCTTGTTTCTGAAAATCCACTTTGTACCGATTACATTTTTTTCCTTCGTTCTTGGGATTAGTGTCCATGTGTCATTCTTCTTTATTTGATCAATCTCTTCTATCATAGCATTTACCCAATCTTCACTGTTAAATGCCTCTTTTACTATTCTTGGTTCAAATTCAGATATCAAACATGTGTTTTGTCTCAGTTTGTTCCTTGTCATCACTGGATCATCCTTATCTCCTATAATCTGACTTGGTGCATGATGTCCTCTGACATACTTGGCTAATACAGGCTTGGTAGGCTTTGTGTGATCTTCTTCATCACTCGATAACTGGATATTTTCTTCATTTTCTTCAACAGTTTTCTCGGTAGGACTTCTCGATTGCACATAGACAAATTCATCATAGTCTTCTGGTTCTTTGGAATTTCCTTCATCATTTCTTTCAGCAAATTCATCAATTTTCATATTTGCACTTTCTACTATTTTGTTAGATGATTTGATTAGACATTTAAATGCTTTGCTTCTAGAAGAATAACCTAGAAATGTTCCTTCTTCACTTTTCTAATCAAACTTGCCATTTCTATCATCTTTATGAACATAGCATCTACTTCCAAAGATTTTAAAATAACTAACATTAGGTTTCTTATCATACCAGATCTCATATGGTGTCTTCAAAGTACCTTTCTTCAGTTGAACTCGGTTCAAGGTGTAAACAGTTGTGCTTATTGCTTCTCTCCAAAATGTTTGTGGCACCTTCTTCTCAATCATTAGTGTTCTAGCACAATCCACAATAGATCTATTTCTTCTTTCAGCTATTCCATTCTGTTGTGGAGTTCTTGGTGCAAAGACTTGTCTTTTAATACCATGATCATTGCAGAATAAGTTGAATTCATCAGATGTGAACTCTCCTCCTCTATCTGATCTAAGACATTTCAGTTGTCTTCATGTTTCATTTTCAACTCTTGCCTTGTACCATTTAAACATTTGAAAAGATTATAATTTTTCTTTTAAAAACATTACTGACATCATCCTTAAATAGTCATCCACAAATAATATGAAATACTTATCACCATAATAACTTTGAACTTTCATAGGACCACAAAGATCAATGTGCACTAGATCTAAAATTCCCTTAGAAGTGTAAGACTTACTTGTAAAGCTTGATCTTGTCATCTTACCCATCTGGCATCCTCGGCACATAGCATTCTTAGGTTTTTCAAGACTCAGTAAACCTCTTACTCTGTGCTTCTTACTTATCTTGATCAGGTTATCAAAATTTATATGACAAAACCTCTTATGCCATAGCCAGGTATCATCAATATTTGCATGCAAACACTTATTCCAAGTTGAGTCAAGGTGAAATGTATTACCTTTTGTTTATGTCCTGGTAGCAGCTAACTTTCCATTCTTGTCATGAACTTTGACAATTCATTTCTGAAATTCTATTCGGTAACCTGTGTTGTTTAGTTGTGCTACACTCAACAAATTGTATTTCAAACCTTCAACCCAATAAACATCATTGCATATTGCATTATCAAGAAGTGTTATAGATCCTTTACCTCTTACCAGACATGGTGCATCATTACCAAATCTAACATAGCCTCCATCATAATCTTCTAACAGAACAAACTTGTGTTTATCTCCTGTCATATGATGGGAGCATCCACTATCTATAATCCAAGAATCATTAGTGTTTATGTGAGATATTAGGGATTTTTCTTCATACCTTTCTTCATCTGATCCATCCTTGATAGCCACATAAACAACTTCCTCTGTATCAGTCTCATCTGATTTATCATCGTTAGATTCTTCATCAGCTATTAAGCATGTCTTTCTATCTCTTCTTCTGAAGTCCCGGTATCCTCTGTAATGGTTATCTTTCTGTCTGTCATCTCGATAATCTTTCTTTTCATTAAAATCTTTGTTAGGACAATTAGAAGCCATATGTCCAATCTTATCACAATTGAAACATTTCAAAGGTAGTTTTCCTTTATACTTACCTTGGCCTCTCGGTAACCTTTTGGCTAATAGTGCTTCAAACTCTTCTTGCTTTCTAATTTCTTCATACAGTTTGTCTACTGCTTCCATGTTCTTTCGAAATCTTTCACTTACTCCACTGTGATCTCCTTCAGAGTACTTATACTTTCTTTCATTTTAATCATTAGATTCATCAAGATGAAAAGAACTAAATGCAGATTCAACTTTATTTACCGAAGATCCACTGTTATCAAAATTACTTAACTCAAATGCATGTAGCTTACTAATAGTAGCATCCAAGGAAAATGGCATATTAGGTACAGACCTCAATTCATTGATTGTTGAGACTCGAATTGCATAAGCTGGTAGAAGGGTTCTTAACAACTTACTTGTTATATCTTTTTCTTCAATAGTTCCACCTGCTCCTTTGATTTGACTGACAATCTCCTTTAGTCTTGTATTGTCCTGAGTTATGTTCTCACCTTCATTCATCCTCATAGATTCAAGTTGTCCTCTTAAACTGTCTACTTTTTCTCTTTGAACATGTTCATCTCCTCCATATACTGATCTGAGCTTATCACACATTGCCTTTGCATCATTGCAACCTTCTAGATCATTAAACTCTAAATCAGTCAATGCAGATGTTATTTAAATCATTGCTTGAATATGTTCTTGCTTTGCCTTTATCTCTTCCATAGTCAATGGATAGGTGCTCAGTGTGACAAAATCATTCTCTAGATAGTATACAACATATTCTCCAACTCCTGATAGATGTAACTTCATCCTTTTCTGCCATGTAGAGAAACTTGACTTGTTCAGCTTCGGTGCATCTCTCTTATACATCTTTGGATCTTTAACTCAAGTGCCTTTAAACTTTTCTTCCGAAGTCCAAAGCTCTGATACCAATTGATAGTTCTAATACTTAATATAAATATAGATCTAATAGCCAACAAGATGAGAGGGGGGGGGTGAATCATACAAACTTAATCATCCATAAAAACATCAGATTCAACCTCGGTAACATATATATCATTCATATATCCAAAACTGTCAAACATCCAAACTCAAAAGCATATGAACAATATAAACCTCATAGCACCAGATTTAATGTGGAAACCCAAATAGGGAAAAACCACTATGGGATTTCGGACACACTAAGAAATATACTCTTCTAGAGTATGCTCAGTTAAAAGCAAATCCTGTTAAAGATTACAAACACAATGCTAGATGTGACCCGGTTAAGGGATTTCCCTCAGATCTGTTGGGATCTTCACTTTGTTAGAAGTGACCTTGTCAAAGGATTTCAAACACTCAATCAAAATGTCACCTTGCTAGAGGATTTACATATAAGACTGTTAAGTCCACTCGGTTAAGAGATTTTCTGTCACTTTCACAAAATAACAATAATAAAAATCTATCTGCAACTTCACATCTAAAATGCTAAAGCATATTCTTATTTGTTCAATACAATCTAGACATAGAACTAATCTTGTCTATCTGTTGGGCTTCTATATTTTGTTATTCTAATAGGTCTTCAAGCTTATGTGCTCAGTAATCACTATGTAGCATCCCTATGCATACACTTGCCCGCATACATTGTTTATCAACAGTTTCCTATTTATAAACAATTAGGTAACCACTTAATCTCCTTGATCACATTTCCCATGATCAATCATAGCCATCAGATCTTCAATCTTATCCAGGTTCAATGCATCTTTCGATCTGAAAACATTTTACCCCACCTTGGAACTTACATAATAGTCTTGGAACTTGTGCCAGGGTATTGCGGTTCAATCTGAGTTGTAGATCTTCATGCCAACTTTCCATTGCCTTAGATTCGTTAAAAAAATTCGTCCACAGCTTACCAATCATTGATCCACTCCAGCTCATTAGCTTCTTTCATTAAATACTGCATGCAAACATTTAATGCTTTCTGTTATAGCTCATTTACAACTCGGTAACAACTCGATGAATACTAAACTTCACTTGGTAGACATTCCGCCTTCATTAACCGATAGCGATAACCTTAGGGTTTACCAACTAGGTTCTTTGGTTTATAACATAGTATAGTATTAACCTTTACATTTTACAACATATGTATGATGTTAAAACAATCTAAAACATCATGATCTCATCATTGTCTGACTTGGTAGTAGTTGCCCATTGAATACCTTATTCATCCCTTTATTCATCATATTCTTTCCTCTGTCTTTTACCGACTTCTTCATAATCTTCATATCATACTTCTCAAGATATGGCAACATCATACTGAATTAGAAAATCAATTTCTTGACATCAATGACAAAATAATAATATCAAGATAGTAAAACATCTTTAATCAGTTATATCCATAATCATCAACAACCTTCTCAATATCCTTAAGAAATGCCAACAATCTTTCATTGTCTGTTATAGTGCAATATTGTCAACATCTCTTTCCTCCCCTTTCATTCTCTAGATTTGTTTTGTTAACAAGGAATTATTCATACAACGTATATTCCTTAAAACCAACCCCCCAGAAGTCTTAGGAGAACAGATTTTTTTCCAAGCAATCAGGGGAATTCTATTCTTGTCTTCCACTCCTGACCAAAGAAACTTTTTTTAGATTCTTTCAATTGCCTCCACAAACTTTCTGGGGATTTTAAACAGACTGGGGGCATAAATAGGCAATTTTTGTAGAGTAGCTTTTAGCAGCGTAACCTTGCCCACTTGACTAAGGATAGCTCCTTTCCAACCAGCCAATTTAGAGTTGAATCTATCAACCAGATTCATCCAGAAATTCTTCGAAGGCTTAATACAAAGGGAAAGCCCCAAGTAAGTAGAGGGAAACTCAGCAATTTTACATTCAATAATTCTTTCAATCCTTATTTGTCTTTCAACAAGGGTATTGATGAAGAACAACGAGCTCTTATCCCAATTAATTTTTTGGCCAGAAACAGATTCATAAGTATCCATAACATTCTTCATATTTCTCACTTCCCGAATAGTAGCTTCCCCCATAGTAATCGAATCATCAACAAATTGTTCATGAGTACAAGTTACATTGGAAGTTGAAGGTTTCAGGCCTTTGAGATTACCTTCTTCCACATTTTTAATAATAAATCTACCCAAACTTTCAGCTAAAATAGTAAACAAGATAGGGGAAATGGGATCCCCCTGTCTTAGACCTCTAGTGCTTTTGAAGAAACTGGAAGGGGATCCATTAACAATAACAGTAGAGGAGGAAGTTTCCATCAACTGAGAGTAGAGTTGAATAACTTTTTCCCCAAACCCAAAAGCTATCATAATTCTGAAAAGAAATTGCCAATTCACTCTATCATAGGCTTTAGACATATCTAGCTTAAGAAAAAAAAACCTGATTTTTAGCAGCCGTTAGAGAGTGAATATTTTCATGAATTGAAATAATGGAATCCAAAATCTGTCTACTAGGGATGAAACCATTTTGTTGAGCTGAAATAATTCTGGGAAGAATATCCAGCATTCTAGAAGTAAGAACCTTAGACAAAATCTTGTAGACAAAATTACAAAGGCTAATAGGTCTGAACTTATTAAGAGAGTCAGCTCCTGAAATCTTTGGAATTAGAACAATGAAGGTCGCATTCAGTTATTTTAAAAGCCTTCTCAAACCAAAGAATTATTTAACTCCATTATAGATATCAGTCTCCACAATGTGCGAAAAGGATTGGAAGAAGAACATTGGAAACCCATCTGGACCAAGAGACTTATCTCCTTGAAAAGAAAACACCGCCTTTTTTATTTCCTGAATAGAAGGTATCCGAGAGAGATTTTTGTTGTCATCCTCATTAAAGATGGGAGGGATAGCCTGCAAAAGAAGGTTTTGATTACTAAAATCAAAATCATCCACTTCTCCTAGGAGATTGCTAAAAAAATCCACGGCTTCCTTCCTTGTGTCATTATCATCTGATAAAATACCCCTATTACAGGATAACCTGGAAATCCTTTTAACCACCATGTGCTTTAGAGCAGTTAAGTGAAAAAACTGGGTGTTTTTTTCACCTTCCTTCAAATACAAGGCTCTTGATCTTTGTCTCCAAAACATCTCTTCATTAGAAATAATTGTGTGGTATTTAGACAACAAACCATTTTCAACAGATCTCAAATCCTTTGAAAGCCCTTCCTCTTGGATTTTGTCTTGGACTTCCTTAATTTCAGTTTTAATTTGGGCTTTACTTTTAAAGATATCACCAAATATCTCTTTGTTCCAAATTTTGATTTTAGCCTTTATAATGTTGAGCTTTTTGGCTATTCTAAATAAAGTCATTCCCTCAACCTTAGAGCTCCACCAATCAGCAACACAAGCTTCCAGAGATGGATGGGATAACCACGCTTTTTCAAATCTAAAAGGAAAATTTCTCTTAGCAGAAAAAGAATTGGTGGTAAAAGAAATAGGGAAATGATCACATCCAATCTTAATAATAGACGCCAAAGAACTATACTTAGATAACCACTCAAGAGAAATCAAGGATCTATCTAACCTTACCTGAATAAGATCAGCTCTAGTTCTACAATTGGTCTAGGTATAATTAATCCCTTGGAGATCCACATCCATAAGAGATTGATCGTTAATAAAGTCCATGAGATCTTGTTTTCCTTCTAGTTGCAAGGGAAGGCCTCCCATCTTCTCATCCTCTTTAAGCAGTGTATTGAAATCTCCCATTATTATCCAGCTTTTATCAGCAAAATTTAATCTATCTTCAGCAAGGCTCCTCCAATATTTAGATCTCCCAACTTTAGTGTTAGGCTCATAGACATTAGTGATAACCCAAAAAAAGTTATCCTTAATATGCTCGAGTAGAAATGAGGTCCTATTGACTTCTGAAATGATTTCCTTACCTATAATAGTATTCTGATTCCAAAAAATTGTTGTTCCTCCAGAGGCACCCTCCGAACTGGTTCCTATAACTCCATTATTTTTTAATATTCTAATCCTTTCCACTTTATCCTTACACATCCTAGTTTCTTGAACAAGGAAAACATCCATTTTATGATCTCTTATAATATTACGTAACACATCCTACTTATGGGGGGCATTCAGCCCTCTTATATTCCAGGAAATTATCTTCATACTTTAACCGGGGATAAGGCTGACTCGATGGAGCTCTATGTTCCATCAACATGGTTCTTCCAACTTTCCTATTCCCTTTTATTTTTTAGAGAAGGTCTCCCCTGCTTTTTGTTGTGGCTTCCAACATCTGCCACTTTCTTATTCTTGCTTCTAGTTGAGATACCTCCATTGGGTCCTCCATTATTGGATTTCCCTTCTTTAGTAGTGAGAATCCTAATATTTCCCTCTAGAGCCACCGTTTCCAAACTATTAGATGGGGTTTTGCATTGAGACGGCTTAGAGCTTCCATTGGTTAATAACAAAAGAGGCTCAAAATCTGAAATGTTATAGTCCTGCGCTTCATTGAAGTCTCTCCCATTTGCTTTTGTATTAGATGAGGTAGATGCATCATCATTGGAACTTTCCTCAACTTTATCTTGACTGATAGGCCCTCCCTTCTAGTCATCTAAATCAGATTTTTGAGCATTTGCCTCTACCCTTTGCTCTTCCTCTTTGATACTTTCTATTTGATTATTAGAGCATGCACAAACAGATTTTTCATTATTACTATTAATATCCTTCTTATCCTCATTTTCCAGTTCAATCACTTCCTTATCAGGAACACACTCTACTGGTGGTTCTTCTCTCTTACCTTTCGTTTGCCATTTCTACTTTGAACTACTGTCACTCTTACCACTCTTACTCTTCTTAAGCAAGCAAGATTTTGCCCAATGACCCAACTTTTTACAATTAAAAAAAGCAAACGGGAGAGATTCATATTCAATCACTTGGGTCCATTTCCCCAATTTAGATATAATCTCAATAGATTGAGGCATATCCATCATTTGATTAACATTAACATAGATATGGGCAAAAACCAACCTTGATTTAGTAGCAGTCATCGGATCGATCAAGAGAAGTTCTCCAAATGAACTCGTTGTCCCCTTGAAGACTTCCTCATTCCAGAACTCCAGCGGGAGGCCAGGGAGACGTGTCCACACAGGCACCGACACAAAAAAGGACTCATCAAGAGAGAGGTTTGGAGCCCATTTCTGTAAAGCCAAGGTTGACTTGCCGAACATCCATGGTCCTTCACATAGAGCTTTATTCATGTCTTCTTCAGAATTAAAAGAAAAGGAAAAAAAACCCCTAGGTGAAGCCACTACATCCACTTGACCTTTAAGAACCCATTTCCTCCTTATAAAATTCCTAAGAACATCAATGTTAGGCCTAAAACCAGAAAACCTTCCAACTAAGGTCATAGCTAATCCAGACACAATGAGATCCACCAGCTTATTTGGAACAGAAATAGCAACAACCCCTGTCGCAGGATCAGATATATTTTTAAATTCCAAAATCCCAGATTTCACCAGTAGCCTCACTCCAAAAAGCGAAGACCATTTTTTTTCCTTACCTCTATCATGTGGGTCCCCATTTTTGGAATCTTTGTCTTCCACCGATTTGACTGTCACCTTGTCCCCTTCAGTACCCTGAGATGCCTGGAAACTAGCCTAATTACCAGTTCCACCCGCAGAAAAACTGCCATCCCCAAGAAATCCGCCATTACCAAGTTTAAAATTTGAATTTCTCGCTTGCTGCTCCCCTTGCCTCTCCTCTCCCATGTCTTTAGTTCCTTGTGATCAATTGGAGGGAATTTTTCAATATAGTTGTATACACTTTCAACAATGTACACATAAAAGGTGATACCAGTAAGGCTCCTTATGAATTATGGTTTGGTCATACTCCTACTGTCAGATATTTTAGAATTTTTGGAAGTAAATGTTACATTAGAAGAGATGATGCATTGGAAAAATTTGATCCTAGAAGTGATGAAGGAATATTTTTGGGTTATTCTACTAAGAGAAAATCATATAGATGTTATAACAAAATATTGAATAGGATGACAGAGAGCATAAATGTCAAAGATGGATGAACATGGTAGTAATCAAATCAGATCATATGACTGTGCACTGAAAGATAAATTTATCAGACCTGAACTGGTAATGTATGAAGCTTCTCAGAACAGTGAACTTGTCACTCTGGTAACATTGGAAAAATCAACTATGATAGAGGAACAACAAAAAGAGTTAGTTAATCAAGAAAATTCAAAGACTCCCAGGTCTGTGAAACTAAATCATTCTGAAGATCAAATCATTGGAGATAAAAGCAAAGGTGTGATGACTATAAGAAGGCTAGCTATTGAAGAAGTATGTTTGATTTCTCAAATTGAACCAGAATCATTTATTGAAGCAAGTAAAGATGAAAATTGGATAAAAGCAATGGAAGAAGAATTAGATCAGATTGAAAAGAATAAGACATGGGAACTAATTCCTAGACCTAAAGACAAGAACATTATTGGAATTAAATGGGTTTATAGGAATAAATTGAATGAGGAAGGTCAAATTGTGAGGAACAAGGCTAGATTGGTTTGCAAAGGTTATTCACAGGAAGAAGGAGTTGATTATGGTGAGATTTATGCCTTGGTTGCAAGAATTGAAGCGATAAGACTTTTTCTTTCTTATGTTGCACACAAGAACTACAAAGTATATCAGATGGATGTCAAATGTGCATTTATGAATGAAGATCTTGAAGTGGAAGTCTACATTGAGCAACCTGATGGATTTTATTTATCAGAAGACAAGGAAATGGTTTGTAGATTGAAGAAAGCTTTATTGGACTAAAACAAGCCCCTAGGGCATGGTATGCTAGATTGGACAAATATATTTCTAAGCTTGGTTTTAGCAAAGGTAATGTTGATAGTGACCTATATTACAAAATTGAGCATGATGACATACTAATCATTGAAGTCTTTATGGATGATATCATTTTTGGAGGAGAAGATAGTGTATGCATGAAATTTGTTGATGATATGAAGAATGAATTTGAAATGTCTATGATTGGTGAGATGAATTTTTTCTTAGGTTTGCAGATTACTTAGATTGATAAAGGTATTTTCATTTGTCAAACTAAGTATGTGAAGGATTTACTTAAGAAATTTGGACTTGAGAGTTCCAACCCTATCGATACTCCAATGATAACTGGTTGCAAATTATCAAAGGATGATGAATCCCCTAAAGTGAATCCAAGTAGATACAAATCAATGACTAGTTGATTGTTGTACTTAACTCAAACTAGACCTAATATTATGAATGTTATTTGTATTACCTCTAGATTTTAGTCAGATCCTAGAGATACTCATGATATTGTTGTTAAGAGGATATTTAGGTATTTGGCACGTACAACAAATGTTGGGTTATGGTATCCAAAGAATGATGACTTCAGATTGTGTGCATATACAATTTCTGATTGGGCATGATATGTGGATGATAGGAAGAGCACTACTGGTGATGTATTCTTTCTTGGGAAGAATTTGGTTTCATGGCTTAGCAAGAAACAATCATGTACTTCATTATCTGCTGCTGAAGCGGAATATGTAGCTACTGCTACCAACTATACTCAGATTTTATGGATGAAACAAATGATAAAATATATAAGAGTAAGCTATGATGACCCTATTGTTATTCACTATGATAATACTATTTCTATTGATATGTCAAAGAATATGGTATTTCATTCCAAATCAAAACATATTTCTATAGGTACAATTTCTTGAAGGAAAAGGTTGAAGCAAAGGAAGGGAGATTGGTTTATGTGCCTACTAAGGAACATATTGTAGATATTCTAACTAAACCATTTCCTAAACATACTTTTGAATATCTCAGAGATTAGTTGGGGATTGCCAACCCTCTGGAAGAGACTTAGAGATAGAGGAATGCATCAATCCAGTAAGCTTATCAGATATTTTATTTAATCTAGGTTGATGAGATGATGCTACTACTTAGGGGGAGTAGTCAATTGTTTGGTTCAGTATTTTTGACTTGGTATCTATCCTTTGTCATTGATGTCAAAGGGGGAGAGATCGTATTCATGTGAAAATCAGTCATATCTTTGAGGGAGATTGTTGGCATTCCTTGGCAATTGGATGTTTTTCACATTCAGTGTTTCCATCAATGCCAAAGAAGGATATTGTTGGAAATATGATGGATTTGGTTAAGTGTTGTCATTCATGTCAACACTATATCCCAGTTGGAGACTATCCCAGTTGGACCTATCTCGGTTAGTCTTGGCGATCATCTTGGTTTTGGCTATGATACTGATCCAGTATGATCACATCTCTAGAATCGGTTTTGGATGCTTACTCTAGATGGTTATTTGTTTTCCATATACTTTTGGTTCATGTTTCAATGATTCGGTAACTATCACTTATGTTCTTAGTTGGTATTTCTCGGTACCGATTAGCTCTATCAGTAAGAGATATTTTGGTGTTTTGGTCAGACAATTTTGGTCTGGCTTATGGAATCAATTTCTATCATTTTGAAGGTGCTTCTTGATCATATTTAGAGTGCTTGGTGAATTTGCATTGGTTGGCATGCTGTTATGGTGATCCTATTTGGATCCAGTTAGACTTTCTGTGTTACTTCACTAAGGGTTTCTATTGGTTGGTGAAGCATGTTGGATTTTGGTATTAGTGGAATTTTTGGTGGATGGAATTGTTTGGTTAATTGATTTAGGTCCATGCTATGTAATGTAAATCATAATATTGGTCTGGTGATACCATGTAATGTAATTTTTGTTATTATGGGTTTATGGGTTTAGGGTTTAGCTGACCTTGTCAATAAGGTTGATGATCTGTATTTATAGGTGACTTATTCATGTAATTTGGATATCGATACATGGATGGGATCGATGGTTATGTCTACATTATGAGAGGAAGGTTTATGTGAGAAAAATTGATATATCATTCGGTGAAGGTTTTTATATTGTAGGGAAGACATTTGTGCTTAACCAAAATTGTATCAAGCATTAGGAGATGCTACTTTCATAGTTCATTATTTTTGGATTGTAGTTTGATATTTTTTTAACTCAGTGAGACTTCTTTTTGTGATGGCCAATGAGCTCTAGTAAGTTGGCCTGATTTAAAGTGCAATCCCCATTGTAATTTCACATATTGTTGCAGAAGTATTATGTGATTGTGGGTAGGGTTTCCCATTGTGGTTTTTCCCTTTATCGGGTTTTCCATGTCAAAATATTGGTGTTGTGTGTATTGTGCTTTCATACATTCTATTCTTCATTTTGCTAGTTCCTTTGTGCTCTAGTTTAATGGTTTTGATATGCATTAGGTCTGATTTCTAATGGTAAACTAATTCACCCCCCCCCCTTTCTTAGTTTGCTCTCGGTATCAGATTTGTCTAATAAGAGAAAGACTCAAATCACTTTCCATGGCAGAGGCATAATATATTATTGTTGTCTCATGCTACACTCAAGTACTATGGATAAAGCATACCTTAACGGACATCAAGGTCGAGTGTGATAATCCTATCCCATCCATTGTGATAACAAAACTCCCATCAACATTTCAAAGAATCCTATTATTCATTTCAAGACCAAGCACATATCAATCAAGTAACATTTTTTAAGGGAAAAGATTGTTGATCAAAGGCTCAGATTGAAGTATGTGGCTACAAAGGATCAAAATGCATACATCTTCACCAAAAGTATTCTCAAGGAGGCATTTGAGCTTATTAGGTAGAAGCTAGGGGTGATATCCATTTATTCTATTTGAATATTCTAGAGTAGAGCATTTTCCAAGGGGGCATGTCAATGTTTCATTTTCTATTCTTAGAAGCCATAATTTCAAAGCACCTTTATTATTGATGTCAATAAGTGAGAGTTATGTAGATAAGGGGAGAGAAGACAATAAAGAAAGGGGGAGAGTTTTGCTAAAGATGTAAATGTTGGTCTAAGTAGGAGAACAGTGTTAAGAAGAATGGGAAAATATGATGTTGTATAGAGTGAGTAGTCCCATGTAGAGTGAGTTTTGTCATCAATGATAAAGGGGAAGATAGTTTGACGTAGTGTTTTCATTTATTTCAAAGGTATTAGTCATTGATGTGTTGTTGCATTTGCTACATAACTAAAAGAGTGTTCACAAATAGGGAGAATAGTGTTTGTAGTATTGTTGTAGATGTTGTCAAAGGTTGTCATGTAAAGTTGCAAAGTTTTTAGGGTTAGTTTTGATTATCACTAAGGATGTTCATCCTATATCCTATTTGCAAGAATAAGGATATAGAGATGTTTGGTATGATATAGAAAATGTAATTTTGCACTTAATTTTGTTGAATCAGTCAGCTTTGGCCTTGGAACTATTTTTTTATGTCCTCTATATTAGTTATAGTTTGTATAACTTTTATATTTCAAAAACCCTAGGATTATATTTTGGGCATATACACTTTATTCTATTTGATCATTGACTAGATAGAAATCATCTTTGATTTCTTAAGTCCCAACTTAATCCTTTTGTATCATCACAATTACCAGTCTATTGCCTAGTGATTTAGTGAGTTCTAAGTCTTCATGTGTTATTCTAGGTTTTAAGTTTTGTTCAAGAGTCAAGGAAAGAAAGACTAGATGTCCATGTCAACATTTTCACTAAAATATACACATTCCCTAGGGCAATTCTAGGCTCTTATCAAAGCCACAAACAATCTAATATGGCAGTTTACATAGGACATCATTTTCATTTCACTCAATAAAAAGTGTTCACTGAAGCCTTTGGCTTGCTCTAGTGAATCATCAATAGATGACGTGTATGATGTGTAAGCTAAAAAAGAAAATATGTTGTTCACCTTTTCCAATGGGTGTGCAGAGCTAACACATTGCATATTTTGCATGATTGATGTTGACACATGGTGTCACATTGCATTACGAGAAGAAGTTAATTCTTCAAGCTGGAAAGAAGATGTACAATGTTGACATGCATACTCAGTATCAATTGAGAGGATTGAATGGTTTTGATACAACCATTGAGATTTGATGGTTATCGTGAGTGCACAAGGTCTTGGTGGGACCCTTTTCTCCTTCTTGTGCAACTGCACAATGTTGACATGTGGAATCATCTTGTAATATTTCTATGAGAACTTAATTGTCAAATTATGATATTGCAAGGAAGTGACACATTGAAGAGATCAACAACCAACACACTTTGATGTCCCATGAAAGTGGGTTTTTGTGTCCAAGTTAGCGATTTCACTAAATCCTTCACCTTCGCTAGAAAGTTTTGCTAGCTTCTATGAGGATGTGAAGAATAAAAACATGGATAATGTGTGTGGCACCTTGAAGGTAGTGAAAACTTTAGTGGCTAATATTCGCCAATAGGCTATTTTTTTAAAATTTGGGAATCAAATATGGCTAATAATTTCAACTTTTAAGGTGACCCAAATCGCGACATTTTTACAAATTTTAATTTTAATGTTATTTAAATCGCCAAAGAATTTATTTTCTTAATTTTTTTAACTTAAAGATTCACCAACATTTTATAATTTATTGTAGAAATCCAAATTAATTCACCAATAATATATCATAATTATTAGTTACTTTAGGGTTATATCAACAATCTTTTTTTTCCACCATTGATTTAAAATATAATCTAATGACCTTCATTGTATTCCATGAGGTAAAATGTACCTACAAGTTGTAATGCTTGTGGGGTTTGAAATTACTTTTGAATTGTTGACTTCAATGAAAACCAATGGTCTAAAAGAAATTTTTGGCCTCATGAGTATTACAAATTCTTTGTAAATTTTATCTCACAAAATAGAAAGAGGGCTATTAGATTATTTTAAGTTAATGGTAGAAACCAAATAAAGTATAGTCTAACCCTTAAACTCATTAATGATTTCAACCTTCATGCCTTTACTTTTTTCATAAAAGATTATTTTTAAATGAAAGGAAATGCAATGGTAATTAATGCATACAATGATTATTTTCCAAGATTCGCCAATATTTTCTACCAAAAAAAATTGATATAAACAAATTTGCCAATAAAATTAATTTTTTTTTATAAAATGGAAAGATTCGCCAATAAACATTATTATTATTTTTAGAAAAAATTAAATATTCGCCAAGATTTTATACAATTTTTTGAGGGGGGGTTTCTTAAAGTTATCACTGCTTGAAGGGATCGATGGCTAGTGCACTTTACACTTGAAGAGATCAATAGTTTATGCATTTGCACGAGGTAGTGTGTGGGACTAGTTCTTCTATATTTGCAACTATGCAATTATGTTGTGTGTCCATGGAGGGACCATTTGTGAATGCAAATATGATTCCATCATAAACATCTATTTTTCCACAAAGAGAGAAGATCAATGACTCTATTTTGGTGCAACTATGATGAGGTATAGAAAAATGTAGTATGTGTTGGCATGTTCATTTGTGGCATTTAAGGTGGTTAAACATATCAAAATTATGGCAAAGAAGAAATTGATTATTCTAAGTTGACATACAAATGGTGTCAAGGTGTATATAAGAAAAAAAATCCATTATGTAACACAATGCATGTGGAAGAGAAATAATAGAGTTTCGTGTAACAGAGAGGTTACCAATAACATGGGTACTGCAAATCATGCTAAATTATTCAATGTAAAAGTAAAAGAATAATTATAGAGCAAAATGTGTGAACCAACAGTCTATAAATGACAAAGTAGAATTACAAAGGTTCATTCTAACATCATCTAATTGTGTCTTAGATAGAGGTATGTCTAGTCTAGTTGAGGTTGTTGCCTCTTGATTTTTGTAAGGTTGTGACCTTATAATTTGTATTGGGTTAGTTCTCTATTTGATGTTCTAAGCGGATTTGTGTCCTCTTTAGGTTGGTACCCTAAATAGATATATTGGAAAGGGGATTGGTGTCTCCTAAAGTTTGGTGCCTTCAAATTGATTATAAACATTTGGATTTTATTGTGAGGTTGGATTTGGGTAGTAGATCCAAGCAACTTTCTCACCATGATTTTTCTCTTCTAGGGTTTTTCACACAAATTCTAGTGTTATGATTTTTGTGTTATTTCTTTCATCATTTACATATCTTAAAGGTAATTCTTATGCTTCTCAAGTTTTTGTGATTGGATGAAAAGTTAGAAAAGGGGAAATTTGATAATGTACCAATTCACCCCCCCCCCCACCTCTTAGCATATTGGTGTGTTCAACATGAGGATGGTAGTAGGATGATATTTTACCCCTACTCTTTATCTAATCACCATTCCATAAAGGTAAAAATCTTGATAGCTAATAAGATAAACAATGACTATAAGAAGAACAAAAAATTCATCTTGAACACTAACCTTCTTATGCATGAAGATTGTAACAAATTCATATTCACTCTTGGAGAAATAAATAGGTAGATGTTAAGAGGAAAAAATTCAATTGAGAAATAGGAAACTAATTTTAAAATTTGGGTAGTTAGATACGAAACCATTCGTAAGAAAAGAACCATGGATAGTAGGACAACTGAAAAATGCTTCATGAACATCTTTTAAATTTAGAAACTAATCTTTAGAAGGATTTGAAGAACATTGATCTAAATGTTGGATTAATCCTTGTTACAAAATAATTAAGGAAATTTTAGGATACTAAGAAATAAATTCTCAAGGAAAGAGCTCAGTTGAATTGGTTGAACAAAGGAGATAACAAAAAAAAAAAAAAGATATATGAAGGAGAAAGCGGTTGAAGAGAGTTGGTAATGTCTAGTTAGGTAATAAATATTACAAGTGACCTACATGAATTAAAAACTCAATTATTTTACTTCTACAAGAACTTTTTTACCTCTAAAGGGGATAGCTTGCAACTACAAAATACTAGGAACTTCTACAAAAAGCTTATTCCAAACAGAATATCCCTTGAAAATGCAATCATCTTGGGCATACAAATTTCCAAAGAGGGAGTTATTAAATCTATTCATGTTCTAAAGAATGATGAATCTCCAAGGTCTAATGGTCTTCCTATGGAATTATATAAGAAGAACATAGATTGGGTGATTAAGGACTTGCTTCAAGTCTACAAGCAAGAAATTGATAGAGGCTCACTAGGTAGCTACATTAATAGAGGAATTATCAAGTTGCTTTATAAAGAGGGTGATAAGTCTTCAATAAATAATTGAAGACCCATTACCTTGCTAAATGTGTCATACAAGATCCTTGCAAATATCTTAGCCCAAAGACTAGTTGATATACTCCCTTCTTTCATCAACACCACTCTAACAGGATTCGTAAAAGGTTGATAATTTTTAGAAAATCCCCTAACTAGTTGGAAGGCAATGGAATGGGTTATATTTTTCAAGAAAAAATATACCATTCTTCTTCTCCACCTTGAAAATGTTAGGATAATCGGTGAAAAAATGAGAGGGGGGGTGAATCAGTTGTTAACAGATTATAACTTTTAATCCACAATATAACCTTAAATAGATCAAGTACCGGTAAAGCACAAACAGATGCTGGTAGAAACAAATACCGGTAAACAATACAACTTAACAATTAACCAAATAATCAATGCAAAAAAACCATACCACATAACACCATGATTTGTACATAGAAAACCTAGAAAAGGAAAAACCACGGTGGGAAGCCTACCCACAGTCAGATGATACTTTTGCAGAAAGTATGTGTTACAATGAGGTGCCCACACTTTGCAGGAAGGCACACTACCTAGAGCGTACTGCTCATTACAAAAAGAGTCTCACTAACTACAGAGAGGCTACAACCTTCTCAAGATAAATGGACAACAATCTAATAGAGTGAACTGTTGGAAATAGCATCTACTATGCCTGATTACAGTCCCGGTTAAGCTCAATGCTAGAGGACTAAATCCTCTTCTAAATCCAATCCGATCACCAATGATCGATCAACTCCTCTGCCTGAATGATATTACAATATTCGTACATTACATTCCTTGACCATGACCTTTTCCAATAACCATGATACTTTACAAAGAGTTTCTACCTCTTACTTACACAAACCCTAAAGCCTAAACCAATTAGGTCAGCCACCTAAAGATATTACAATAATATCATTACATAATTTCCTATTACAATGATATGCCATGTCGGCCTAAGATCAAAACAATAATAACAAATCCATAAAACATTTCGAATCATCCAGGTAATGTGTAGAATACACACTAGCATGATACTGGTCCGTAACCTAGATAGGTACTAGACCTATTCTGGGTCTACCACACCAAAGCAATGTCTTCAAGAAATTGAAGCATAATCAACAAACATCCTCAGTATCCTAAAATCCTTGAAGAAGCTGCACCAACACCAATTGTGCATCCTGCCATGATTCCTCATTGAAAGCTCTATCGATAAAGCCTTAAACCAATGCCGGTAAGGGTTTAGCAGAGTGTGTGATAACATCCAATTACGAAGCCAATACCAATTGACCAAAACATGCTTATGGAGCATATAACACATGAAATCCAATATACTTCACTGATCCAAACATGTCAGAACTGTCCAATAGATAATCTCTCCTACCAGTAATACTAGATCTTATATCGGTAGCCTGTCCACTGGTAACCATCCATATCAGCTAGTGTAACTCTGTCTGTCAGTAACAACTGGTGTTGACATCAATGACAAAATAGCAATGCCACATATAATCAATTCACCCATAATGCCAACAATCTCCCCCTTTGGTATTGATGGCAACACTAGATGTGAAAAATATCTAAGTACTAAGAAATGCCAAACAAGTCTCCCCCTGTGGAAGACAACCAACAATCAATAGCTCTCCCCCAGTAAGTGATATCTCTATAAGGCTGTGAACAAATCTCTCTCCCCAATGTATACAACTTTTCTTTTATTTTCACATCAATATCTCTCCCCCTTTGACATCAATACTAGAAACCTGACAAAAATATTAAAGCAATGATATAAACCTTTGAATCTCAAAGTTGAGTACTCCCCCTGAGTAGTAGCACCACTCATCAGTCCCGAAAAGAATAATGTTTCTGATAATACATGTCGGACTAATGACAAACTTCATCAATCAAGTCTTCGTCGAAGGAGTAGAAACCCCTAAAATATCTCTCAAGTATTCAAATGATTCCTTAGACAGTGGTTTAGTGAATATGTCTGCAATCTATTCTTTAGTGTTCACATAAACCAATTTGACTTCCTTTTCTTCTACCTTGTCCTTCAGAAAGTTATACTTTATTGAAATAAGTTATTGACAAATGCACACTCCAATGAGAAATTGTAGGTGATTGAAGGTATTGTCATTGATGGAAACCTTACAATCATGTGATACCGGCAGGAAGACTCAGGCACCAACACCGACATACAGAACACCAGCACCAAAAAGAAAGAATACTGGCACCCTGGCTGACAACAATTTTGTATAAATGTATTTTGTAATTAATTGTAAAATATTTTGTAAGCCGACATGGCGGATTGTAATATGACTCATATATGTATGAGATCATTGTAGATCATTTAGGACATGATATGATGCGAAATATGAATAGAAGGTAGCAGACCTAATGTGTGAATTATTAGGTTAAGGGTTTATATATGCAGTAGAGCTTAAACCAGTTGAAATCTAGCATAGCAGATGCTAATCTAAAGTAGTACAAGACATTGGATTTGTATAATCCATTTTTGTAAGTCAGTGTGACTTCCTTTGTAACTGAGCAGTGAGCTCTAGGCACTTGGCCTTCTTGCATGTGTAGGCCCCCATTGTAAGCAATAATATTCTCTTATTGGCCAGTAAGTGAATATTGTGGGTCACAAATCCCACCAAGGTTTTTCCCACACTGGGTTTCCTCGTTAAAATATTGTGTTATGGTGTGCTTTCCATGTTGTGGTTGTTATTCTTATTTGCTGCATTATTTTTGGTTCACCAGTACACAGTTTTAATATGCTTTTCATGTTATAAGTTAAGAAAATATTATTACCAGTTAGATAGTGATTCACCCCCCCTCTCAGTATCTTTGGGAATCCTAACAATTGATATCAGAGTCTGGTCCTCTATTTTCAAAAGACTAATAGCTTGAGGAAGATATTGTCACCGATAGAGATGGAAAACTTGAGAAAACAATTGGAAACAACTCTTTCAGACTATGATGCAGAAAAAGTAAAGAATATCAAACTTAAGGATGATCTGAAGGCTGCTCAGGATATTATTCAAGGACTTCAAGAAAATTACACTATAGCAAGGAATAAAAGAAGATAACTTTGTGAGAAGATGCAGAAAGAGGAAGATGAAAAGGAAACTCTTAATGATTTGGTGAACCAACTGAGACAAGATAACTGTACAATGAAGAATGAGATGCAAGATATAACTATGAGATTTTGTAAAGAAATTGAAGACAGAAAGAAGAATGAAGATGACTTGACTAGAAGACTAAATGATGTTGGAAATGAAAACACAAGACTCAGTCATGAAAATGATATGTTGAAGACATATTTGATGCACACACAAAATGACAGAACTGAACTCATGAGACAAAAAGGAATCTTGGAGAATGAACTGACTGCTGCAAATCAACACAAAGAGAAATTCAAGAAAAGCTCAGAAGAACTTGTTGACATGCTGAAGAATCAAAAACCTAATGGTGATACAAATGGCCTTGGCTTTGAAACTGGTGAAAGCTCTGGTACTGCAGACAATCATGATCATAGTAAACCAGTAAGACAACCTAATTCTTACAAATTCAATGGGAAATGCTTTAACTGTAACAAGTATAGTCATAGAGAAAATTAGTGTAGATCTAGAAATTATCAGAACACTAATACACCCACCGGTCAATGTTCTAAATGCAACAAAGTTGGTCATAACTCAGAAAATTGCAGAATGAATGTAAGATGTTATGTTTGTGGAAGATTTGGACATCTATCTAATCAATGCAGAACACATACCAGCATAGGATATGGGAAAGCTATTTAGAAAAACAATGTGACTTGTTATGCTTGTAACAAAATTGGACATATTGCAAAATTTTGTAGAAGCATGTCCCCACCGGCAAATAACAAAGGTCCTAGCTTGAAAGGTAAAGAAAAGGTTGAAGAGGTAAAGCAAGAATTCTCAAAACAATGGATTAGAAAGTCAGATCAAAATGTTAATGGGAATACCCCTCCACCGATAGAACAGAGTAACACTCCACAGGTAGGAGACTCTTCATCTAACTAAAGGAAAATCCTTTGGGGTTTAGCAACAAATTGAAAAACATGCTAATATACCCTCGGTTGATGGTAAGAAGTTGAATTACTTCTATAGACGTCTAAAACTAGTCAACGCTTGCGGAGTCGTATTTTAACATTGGCTCATTGCCTTATTTTAGGTTTTTGCATCGCATTAACATTTCTTCTATGTTGCGTACATGGTCTTTATCATTTGCGAGCATCGAGTCCTTCTTCTGCATTCTTCATTTGTCTCACTTTTGAATTTGGTCTTGTCGATAGCAATCTTCAGTCATGATTTTGATCGATCTTATCCAGTTCGCATCAATGTGCATGTTAATTTGTCATCATTTTGGACATCGTCAATCCTAATTAGGGTTTTGTCCTCTTTTCAATCTTTTCATCTTGTGATCGATTCGTCATCGATCCTTGTCCTCTAATCAAATTGTCATCAATCTTGTCATCTTGCGATCGATTTGTCATTGATCGTTGACATTTTCAATCTTGTCATTTTGCGATCGATTTGTCATCGATCATTGTCATTTTCAATCTTGCGATCGATTTGTTATCGATCGTCGTCCTTCTCAATCATGTCAATTTGGATCAATTTGTCATTGTTCCTTGTCAATTGGCGTATTTATCAATAAAATCATGTGT
Organism: Cryptomeria japonica; assembly: GCF_030272615.1. Classification (NCBI taxonomy): domain Eukaryota; kingdom Viridiplantae; phylum Streptophyta; class Pinopsida; order Cupressales; family Cupressaceae; genus Cryptomeria; species Cryptomeria japonica. The sequence goes on along the minus strand of NC_081411.1, from coordinate 378,268,770 downwards.
CAGCATTGGTCCTTTGTTAATCAAAATCATGATTGAATCGACATCAAATCGATCTTACATCAAGACCTAATTGTCGTCCTTGCATTTCTAATTCATCTTCCAAGGTTTTATGATTTATTCATTTAATCTTGTTTGTCATTTTTCCCTCTAGGATTAATAATTTATTTATTTATCCTAAGTCTTCTTGTCACAATTAAATATTTGTTTAATTGGCTAATTAATTCTTCCTCTTTTTGTGAATTAATTAATGAATGAAAAATTGTTAATAAATTCACTTATTTAACCTAATTTCATCAATTTACTAATTTCTCCTAATTCCTAATTTTCTAATTTTCATCAATTTTCTAATTTCCTAATTTCTAATTCATCTAATTTTCAATTTTCTCCTATATTCCCCCTAATTTCATGGGAATGACATAGCAAATTTGTCATAATTTGTCATAATTGACAATCAATCAATTTTGACATAGCAATTTGTCATAATTATCAATCAATCAATCTTGCATAGAAAGTGTCAATTTGTCATAATTTGTCATAATTGTCATTCTTGATTTGAAATTTCCTTTCAAATCTCCTCATGCTAATCTTGTCTTTTCTCTGATTTATCTATAAATTGGATGATTTTCTTCAATCAAAAGGTCGAATCAATCACGCTTCTCCTACCCTTATGCTGTCATCTTGTCTTGACAATCTTGCTTTCACATTAGGCTTATGCACTTGAAGGTGAGATCCATAAAACAAATCTATTTGAAGGAGAAAGAAGGACAATGCAGCCACATGAAGGAGACATCAGCATTTGGTTTGCTTAGATTTCATATTGAATGTCTTGTTTTCATGTTTTCATTGAATGTTTTTAGGATTGTTGTCACTGCATTTTAGTTTTTGTGATTGAGCTAGGCCAAATTCCTATATTGCTTTGATGATTTCCACATTTCCTATCAACATTAATTGGTGAACCTGACATGAACTAACCCCCTAACCATGCTTTTGAGTGCTTTTGAGTTGATTTGCAGGTGAAAAACCCAAGAACCCAGGTAATTCAGGGCTTCCTCGGCACTTCTATGCCTGTGTCAAGGGATTTGCGCCTATGTTGCTGCATTCTATGCCTATGTCAAAGTGAGCATAGCCAGAGTACCTTGGCATTCTAACTCACTATAAATAAATACCCGATGGGCTAAAGCCTTGAAGGAAGGGTTACGTGGGAATTGTAGTTACTTGGGAAGTGATGACCCTTGGACTCTTTCTCATATCAACATCTAAGTAGGGCCTCACGATCTAAATCATGCTTGCACGACTACATTTGTTTGGTATCTTGGTGGGCCATGTGTCTCAATCACGCTTGCGTGACACCAAGGAGTAACGCTTAACAAAAATCCTTACTAAACACCTTGTATTTAGAGGCCAAAAATCCTTCTAGTTGCTTGAGAAGGACAAGTTTGGATATTTGGAAGAGATACTAAGTTCCCCATGGGGAGATTTCCATGGGGACTAATGCTTGGCTGCCCTGAGAAGTGAGTGCCATGGAGGGGAGCTCGTGGGGTCAAGCATCTATGTATTCTCCTTGAATCTCATAACGAGTCTACCTCGCAAGTACCTACTGTCCTTACCTACCATAAGAAATGTGTGAATGAGCATGATTGTCTTGAGTCTAAGTTAAAATATCTTGTCTTCTTTGCTTGTCAAAAGTTGAGTTGTGTCTCATTTCAAAAACAAGACAAATTGATTCAAAACAAGGTTAAACACAAGAGTATTTCATTCAACAAAGTTCAAAACACCTTCAAACATGGTTTTCAAACATTTTTCAAAATCTTGTCTCAACATTCATGTCACTTAGATTTAGGTTCATCCTAGGTTTGCATTTGCAAATTCATTGTCAACTACCAAGGTTAGGTTTCACCTAGGTCATACTCCTTTGCATATCAATAAGGGTCATCCATTTGCATGTGTCCTCTTGCATTAGAGTAATACCATTTCATAATTCAACCTTAGGTTTTGCCTTAGGTTGACATTGTCATATATTTGCATTTGCATCCTTGTCCTCATAACATTAGGTCACATTTGCATACCCTAGGTCTCTTCATTAAGCTTAGGTCATTATCATATCATATTAGGGTCATTTACATAGTAATTGTCCCTTTGCATATAGTGTCAAAACTAGGTTTTATCATACTTGAGTAATGCAAATCTTTGATAAACCCTAAGTTATTGTTAGGAAGTCTAGACCTTGTCAAACTTTTGTCTTTTTGTCATCAATGTCATTTGGTCAAACCTAGCTTATTATCCAAGCATATAGGTGAGACATTGTCAATTTGTCCTATTGTCACTTGGTCCTTTTGTCCTTTGAGGTCTAGACATCATTTCAATTTCTTAAGGGTCTCATTTTTAGAATTGCATTCATGAGTTTGTCAAAATCTTGAAAAACAACAAAAGCATTAAGTTGCATTGTCATCCTTTAGGTTGCATTTGTCAATCCCATTAGTTGCATTGCATAGTGACATGTTTGTTGAAATGAGGTCTCAACCTTCTTACGAAGCCATGTCATCACAATTGAGCAATCAATCATGTCAATCCAATCTCTACATGTCTCAGAACTTGGATCAAACTTATCATGATGATGTAAATGTCCGAATACAAAAACTAGAGGAGAAACTAGCTCAAGAAAATGAGATTTTGGAACAAAGAGTGAAAAACATTGAGAAGAATAGATCACAAATGTCCAAAATGTTTCAAAAATTTCCAGGTCAAAATCCAAAGATTGAGCCAATTGATGTAAGATCTCTTCTTGAAAGATCAGACATACCAGCTCTCCTCTCACAAATAGAGATGATGAAACAATTTCAAGAAAAGAGACCATCAATTTCAACATTATGTGCCTCCACAATAAGAACAAGAAGGTGTTTACTAACAATCAGATTTTCAACCATCGCAACCAATTGTTCAACAGTTCGAACATTTCAAACAGACACAACCAATGGTCCAACATATACAACCAACACAACCAATGGTCCAATTTCAACAATATGTCCAACCAACTATACAATGTCAACAAATAGTTCAACCAATGGTGGAATATCAACAAGTTCAATCAACATATCAATGTCAACAACCACAACCAAACATTCAACAACAAAGGTTGTAGCACACACCAAGCCAAGTTTCAAACATGTTGGAACAATTAAACCAAGTCCAATATCAAAACATGACATCAGACCAGAACCAACTCCTTGCCAAACAAGTTCAAATTCTAGATACAACCATGTCAAAACCTCAAAAGAAAGGTGGCTTTATTGCAATGCTCTTAAGGAAATTACCAAGTGAGTTCTTTGAGGAAGATCAAGATAATACACTTATGTCTAGCAATACCTCATCCCCCCACAAACAAATTGACTCTTCAATGGCATCTATCCCTACACCTTTAGAAGTTTCCCAAGAACCTTCCATATTGTCCTCATCAAACAATACACCCAAGGATGAAATTACCCAAGGGCTATCCATAATTGATTGCCAAGATAATCCAATTCATGATGCACATCCTTGTCATGTTTCAGAAATACAAGACCCAATGCAACCATGCACTTTATTGCCATTACCTATTTTAGAGGACCCCATTTGAAGTCCCTCTTCCTCATCTTCAAGCATTGATTCCTTGCCAGAATCCATCACAAATGTTCAAAGTACATTTCCTTCATGCCAAAACATTGATTCCTTGTCAGAATCCCCCATGAATATCCAAAGTCCAACCCCATGTCAAGAGGATAATTTAGAGCATGAAGAAACTTGTCTTAAAATAGATCAAGATCAAGATCTTGAAACCTTATCATCCCATCCAATTGTTGACCAAGACCCCATGTTCCCAGATGCTCATGATGATTCCCCTATTCTTGTCCATCCTATCCAAAGCCCTATTTACACTCCATTCCCCGAGCAAGATCAAGATATCCCAGTCCATCCAATCCCAAACGATCCCATTCCATTTCATGAAAAAAATGTCCTTTCAAATCCCATTGACATTCCACTTCCTAAGAAAGATCAAGATATCCTTTCCATCCTTTATGATGATCTCATTAAAAGTCCAGTGCAAAGCACCTTTAAAGAGGATTCCAATGATTTTACTCCCTATCAAGATCAAAGTATCCTTCCAAATTCATTTCCAACACAAGACCCTATCATTCCTTCAAATCCTCCACAAGCTCCTTGTCTTAATGCTCCATATACACTCCAAGATCGCATTTCTTTTGATGATCCCATTATTTCTCCCATCCCATCTCTTGAAGAGCCTGTCATTGAACCATGTCCACAACACAATCCTAGTCCCCCTCATGATCCTAATCACCCTCATGATTCTAACATGGTGCAAGATGTTCATGAACCCTCAACATGCATAATGGGTTCTTCCACTTTGGTGCTATCTGATCCACTTCAAGATCTCATTATTTCTCTCATATCATATCCACCTCATAATGGACTCACGTCTTCTTCCTAAAGAAAAGAGTATCCTACAAGTCAAGATATTCATAAAGGCAAAGGAGTAGACCTTCATGAGCAAGCATCCCTTCATGTGAAAGAAAATGTTAATGGTCATGTCTACACAACTCACTCTCAAGACGTTGGTATCCCTCCATCAAAATCAAAACATACACCTTCCCCATCATACCTTCCATCCATCTTAGGTCCTTATATCCCTTTGTCCTCTATGCAAGGTCAGAAAAGGAACACATCCTTGAGTAAATTTCATCAATCCAAAAGAACTCCATTTCATTCATATCCATCCATGCATTCCTTTCCCCCTCCAAGCAATTTGGATGCCAAGTATAAAAGTCATAAGTCTAAAAATCCACATGTATTCAGGGATCAACATGTCCAATATAATTGACATGTCAAAACAAAGAACAATATGATCTATAAAGAAAAATAAATATCCAAAAGGCCACAAAGGCCCATTGAGAAAAATAAAGCAAAGGCAAAATATATATGGGTTCCTAAATCCCTTGTGTTAGCAATGCACACCAAAGAACAACAAAAGAATGAAAAATCCAAAACAATGTGGGTTCCTAAGCGGCTCCTTGAAGCACAGAAGCCTAAAGAAACAACCAACTTGACATCCAAAGTTGCTATTCCTCCATCCAAACCTCTCAAATTTGTTCCTCCACTACCTTCTTCATCCATTTTGGGCCCTTATGTCCCAAAATCCCAAGCTATTCCTCCATCCAAATCTCACAATCTAAGATCCATTTTTCCTCCATCAATCCACCACCCCTCAAGGTGTGTGCCAATGTTGATCTTGCCAACCTTTCCGTCCACTGAAGCCTAATTCTTCCAATACCCTATCCATTATCCAATGCATATTTTCCATCCTTCCATCCCTCTGATCCCATCCTTTACATAAATACTTGCCTTAGTTTCATCTCTTTTTTCATGTCCTTAATCTACCAATGTCTTTGAGCATACTTTTAAAGGTCATGGTCCATTTTTTCAAGGCTACTATCCAAACAAAAAGATGTTTGAGTCCTTCTTCCATCCCCTATCATGTGTCCATCTTCTATTGAAAAAGTCAAAATACAAAAAAATACAAAAGAAAAAAAGTGAGAAAAAAAGAAAAAGAAAAGAAAAAAAGTAAAGAAAAAATAATTCGTCCACTGGTGAAAACCTGGCAAACAGGTGCCTTGGGAAAGTACCATGATGAAAACCTAGCAAATAGGCATCATGCGTAATCTATGAACTTCTTGCATACCATACTTGGGGGCAGGTTTCCTCCTTCATATCCTTTTGTCCTTCATTGTTCCATTATCCTATCGAACCCATGTCATACCCTCCATTATCCTACTATCCCTCATGCACATATCCCCTTTTCTACATTTGATTTTGACAAGGCTGATGATCTTCATGAGCATCATGCATCTTGTTTGTAGCTTTTAGTCCATCATAGCTTTTGGTCTTTATCCATTTGCTTATTACAACCTTTCATCCACATTCCCTGCTTTATTGCAACTTTCTGCCACTATCCCGTATCCTATCCCGACCTTCAGTCCATGTCCCTTAGCCTATTTTTGGTCTTGCTTATCCTATCCATATCTTATCACTATCCATACACTCTTTTTCTGTCCCTTGATCTTGATCTGACATAAGGACGTGAAATGCAAAACATATTTTTCAAAAACCTCTTGACATGTCCCTCATGCCATGTTCCTGCTTTACATTGTCATATCCAGTTGCTTGTCCCGTTGTCTCCATAATAAAAGGCCTTTATCTTCCCTCTATCCACCAGCATTTCAGAAAGCCTATTTATTCACCTGTCATATTCCTTGCCTTGCTAGACACTGGGGGAAAAATCATAAAAATCAAAAAATGTCCTGAAATAATCCAAAAAAATTGAAAAATGTCCTGAAATAATCCAAAAAAATTGAAAAATAACCTGAAATAATCCAAAAAAATCCCTAAAAATCAAAAAATGTCCTGAAAAAATCATAAAAAATCAAAAAATGTCCTGAAATAATCCAAAAAAATTGAAAAATGTCCTGAAATAATCCAAAAAAATCCCTAAAAATCAAAAAAAGTCCTGAAATAAATCCCTAAAAAGTCAAATAAAGTCCTGAAAAAATGAACACAAAAACATTATAAAACTCAAAAAACAAAACAAAAATATCCCTCCTGTGCATAGACAGATCACTGAGCATACACCCAATGACAATCGATCAAACATTTGTGTAGACAACAAACACTGCACTTTACTGCAAATCAGGCATTAACAGATGAACTTTTTCAATCAAACCAAACATTCAAACTGATCACAATTGTCATATCACTCGAACATCAACATCAATATCATTTGACCTTGTCACTACTATCATGGGTCTTATACAGGGTGTGGTATACTCGAAACCAGACTGTGTCCTGTCTTAGACAGGGTACCGCATGTCCTGAAACCAGACAACATGACTGACCTATCAACACTTTCAACTTTTGACAATGAAGATCAAGATGTTTGTTTGACTTGTTGGAATTAGCGAGTCTTATCATTTATTGATTTATCCTCGATCATGTTCCTATGTTGCTTGATGATGTCACTGAGTGATTTAGAGTGACCGGGATGGTTCATGGTCCTTTTTTGTGTTGTTTGCTGTTTGTGGAATGTTTGTTACAAATTGGGGCAACTATATCATTGGGTGTCTGTGATAAGTACGTTCACTTTGTGAACACCGCACATACCTCGATCCTTGATGTATGCACCCTAGGATGCTTCACTCATTCCTTGTGTGCGATGTGTCTGTATTTTGCAAAAGGGGTTGCGTTTCAGCTTTGGCCTTCAATGCCATGATGCTATGCATCCGTTTTGCTACTTTAAATAAAGGTTCTCACCTACAAAGTGCATTAGTGAAAGCAAGTTTTTTCTTTGTCTCTAACTGTCCTCTGTCTCATTTCTTCTTACTAACATTTCTTCCGTCAGTTCGGATAGTCAGTTCGGTCTAGTGCTCCGATTTCCCCAAACACATATGCTTCATCCTGCATTCATTGGTTAGTACATTTGCATTATATCAAACATCACATCAAGCATCATATCAAGTATTTTATCCATTTCATATTATAATTGCATCAAAAACACATAAAAATACATTCATAAATAGTGCATAAGACATCCATACATGGAAAATAACTATAAGTCATAACACATTGCATCCCATCATGTCGATGCATGTCATATCATATATCAAAATAATATCGGAGTACACAATTGGACTATCTGTCCTAAGTATGGCCCGCAGGCTGACTACAAAATGTCAAACTACATATGTCTTTGTCGTAAGGAGCACGTGCCTCTATCAGTGGGTGCTCCCTTTGTCCTCCTCATCCCTACCATGTCTCACGGATGATGTCCCTCCTACCCCAAGTCCTAGCTGTGGTGGTCTCATAGGTCCACTCACCCCCATGCTACTCACTGACCTCCAAGAACGTGGCCTGCTCTCTATCCTTGATCGTGCCCGATATGACGATGCTCTCTGCTCTGGTGGAACTACACTCTCATATAGTGTCCTCCAATGGTGTATCTCCTCTCTGGTCTCTACCAACATCTGTGCCATCTCACGTGCACTGGCATCCCTAATCGACCCAATATACTCAGTGACTCTCTATTCTTCTCGTTGTGCCTGGGCTATTGTTGTATCTCGAGCCGCTGTCAATCTAGCTATCTCTGCTCTAAACTGATCATGCTCTATCCTCAAGATGGCATTCTTTCTCTCTAATGTTGCAATATGATCATGCTGACTCGCTATGGTAGCCCTGCACATCTCGATCTCCTCTATCCTAGCTGTCTCCGGCTCTATGGGTATATCCTGCAATGACTCCTGATCGGCTGAATCTGGCTCATAATCTTCATCCTCATCATCTCCGTCCTCATCGTCCCCCTCATCCTCATCACCTCCCTCATCCTCTCCTACAAGTGGGAAGTCCTCCTGTCTCCTCGATACTCGAATGTCAGGATCTATCAATGGCACTGGTCGTCTTCATGCAAACCATCACTCATACTCCTCTATCGTCCCTGCGTCCACCACATCTGATCTCCAATCCCACTATCTCTGCTATAGCTGTGTGAAGTCAGCATATGCTATGTGTGGCTAAATCATCCTCCCCCACTGACTCATCTCTCTGTGAGATCGGGCAAAGTGTGTAGTCCCTCTAGGTACATCCTGCCTCTCTCCAAACTATCGTCTGACTCTCTCCGACAGGTACATCTCAATCACTCTCTGGCTATTCACTGCTCATCCAATTAGGTATCTCTCCTGTCTGCAATATGATAGCTCATCACTATCATCTGACCATCCAGGGCAATCAAGATATGGCCTCCATGTGAACTCTCTCAATCTATCTAGCTCATGTCGCCAATACAATATGTATCTGAAAGGACCCTATCTTAGTGCTCCCCCATAGCAGTACATGTATGGTCAGTGTGGTACTACCTATCTCTCTGGGATCAGTTGACATATGGCTATGTGCTCAAATGCCCATACCAGTAGCAGTGTGGCTCCACAGCTCAAAGTCTGCACCCCCTGATATGCTATCTGATGCAGCTGAAAATATAGCATAGCAAGTACACATGGTCCCCATGCATACACCGTCCCCTCTATCACCATCCACTCTAGCAGTCTTCCCCATCCAATAGGGAATCCATGTCCTCATCTATCTACTACTAGTAGGCATGCTATCACCACTGCTATCACTACATATCACTGATCATACTCTGATGCCATGGTCTCCCAGCCAATCTCCCTCTCTACGATATCCAGATCATCTGCGTCGCACTCAAATAATCTACACAAAGCATCTCTCCCTGTCATTGGGTCATACTCTATCATCTCTCCATGAATCAGAATGTAGAGGATACGCCATACATCCTCTAGTGTCACAGTCGCCTCTCCAGTCGCTAGATGGAATGAGGAGGTCTCTGAATGCCATCGCTCTGCCAATGCGGTAAGCAGTCCTGTGTTTTCCCTAACCTCAGGCATGAATGTGATATAGTATATTCAAAGTCCTGCTAATGTATCTCTGTCTGTGCTTCTGAGTCTATGTCGTAACATGAAGCAGTCAGGTCGGTTCTCCCGTGTAATCAGTGGATACTGTCGACTCTGCATCACAATTGGGGCACATTTTGTCAGTTTTAGGGTTTTCTCCTACGGGCTGCATTTCCATTTTTCATGTCCAAATCAGGGTGTTTCTAATCTATTTTGACCTATCCTACCCTTATCCCCCTTTTCAGATCATTTGCATGTTGTTTTTGACCAAATTTGAGCTCCCAGTGCACAACTGCGCCTGTGTGCTAGGTCCTGCACCTGTGTAGCAACACCTTGCGCTTATGTACCCTACACAAGTGCAAGATACCCTACACAAGCACAGGATGCACTCACACAGGCGCAGAAGTCACTTTCTGCATTCTCTGTGCACCCCGCAATGTCCCACAAGCAAGTCAAATTCATGAAATTGACAATATGGGTTTTTGAGATACATACTGCTGCTCCCATGTTGTTCGGTCATCTGTAGGTGCGTACGCATTCCCTGAGGTGATCTGCCATTGGAATGTTCGCCATCTCTCTGCAAGTGTCCTTTTCTAGAGCAACAAATCCTCCTCTTTGGCTAGTGCAAATGAGCACTTTTCACTCTCTTTGTCTCATTTATAGATCTTTGTTAGTGCATAGATGGACGTGCACCCTCTCCATCTTATGCTGGTCATGGTCTTTTGTGCCTTCAATTGCTTTTCCTTCATGCATCCGATCTTCGATTGTCAGTCTGTTTGCTCCTATCATGTTCTATCATTATTATCGATCAATTGGCCTCTTTTCTAGATGTTTCTGGCCAATTCCTCGAGGGGGCATGCATATGTCATTGTCATTGTCTGGGGCATTTTCATTATTGTTCTTTGAAACAACGCTTAATATCGCATTGTCTCAAAGAGGGGCAAAATGTAGATGTATAAAACTGGGCAACGCTTGCGGAGTCGTATTTTAACATTAGCGCATTGCCTTATTTTAGGTTTTTGCGTCGCATTAACATTTCTTCTATGTTGCGTACTTGGTCTTTATCATTTGCGAGCATCGAGTCCTTTTGCATTCTTCATTTGTCTCGCTTTCAAATTTGGTCTTGTCAATAGCAATCTTCTGTCATGATTTTGATCGATCTTATCCTGTCACATCAATGTGCGTGTTAATTTGTCATCATTTTGGACATCGTCAATCCTAATTAGGGTTTTGTCCTCTTTTCAATCTTGTCATCTTGCTATCGATTCGTCATCGATCCTTGTCCTCTGATCAAATTGTCATCAATCTTGTCATCTTGTGATCGATTTGTCATCGATCGTTGACATTTTCAATCTTGTCATTTTACGATCAATTTGTCATCAATCGTTGTCATTTTCAATCTTGTGATCGATTTGTTATCGATAGTCATCCTTCTCAATCATGTCAATTTGGATCAATTTGTCATTGTTCCTCATCAATTGGTGCATTTATCAATCAAATCATTTGTCAGCATTGGTCCTTTGTTAATCAAAATCATGATCAAATCGACATCAAATCGATCTTACATCAAGACCTAATTATCATCCTTGCGTTTCTAATTCATCTTCCAAGGTTTTATGATTTATTCATTTAATCTTGTTTGTCATTTTTCCTCTAGGATTATTAATTTATTTATTTATCCTAAGTCTTCTTGTCACAATTAAATATTTGTTTAATTGGCTAATTAATTCTTCCTCTTTTTGTGAATTAATTAATGAATGAAAAATTGTTAATAAATTCACTTATTTTACCTAATTTCATCAATTTACTAATTTCTCCTAATTCCTAATATATAACACACTATCTGTTGACGATAGGGAAAGCATAGAGAATAGTGTAATCTTACACTTGGACATATACAAGAAATTTCTGATGGAAATTGTTGATGAAATACCAAGTGATCTATATAGAAGAATGGAATCTAGAAGGGTGGCTATTGTTGAGATGGATAAGAAAATAAAAAATTGAAAAACTACTTGCAGTGCATCCAATAAAGTCACCTGATGAGATCAGTGAAGCTAACTGGATAGTATTTTCAACTACTCACCGGCATGTAGCATTGATGGCAGGTAGAGTGAATGAAGTCTCTAAGGAAACAACAGATGCATGGGATATATTCTTTGTAGAAAAAGAGAAACAGGAAGAGTTACTAAGACCCAAGACTATCAGAGTATACCAAAAGGATAGGGATAAAGGGATAGGTAAGGTAGGTGGACCTCCAAGCCTGAAAATAACTGATAATGTGCTCCCACCTCCTTCAGATACTCCACCGGTAGATACTACAAATAGTCAACCAACCACTGAGAGTATGGAGACTCCACTTGAGGATACTAATCCTGAATCTAAAATTTTATACACTATAAATATAGATACTCAAGAAGTAAATGTTGTGGTTGACAGAGAAACCACTGAGGATAAGAAGGAAGAAGTGACTACTGAGTCACCGGCTGCTGATGTTGAGGTTAAGGTTAATGATATAGTAAAAATAAGCATAGAAAAACCTACTCAGAAAAAGAAATCGATAGAGGACACCAATGGTAAAGCCGTTAGAGAAACCGGTAGATAAAACTAAAAAACAATCAGGAGAACCAGCAATGGACAGTGCAGATGTACAAACAGAGAAACTAGAAGTGCATACAGAGACATATATTGACAAACTGGCTGTTGAGAGCTCAAAAAAACCTTCTGAGATATAGATTGAAAAACTAGAACAGAAGCAGGTTGAGACACAAGTTCAAACAGAAATAGTGCCACTGGCTAAAACTGAAAAAGCCCAAACCATTGTTTGTAGAAATGTAAACACAGGATGACCTACCAGAGGTCAAATCAAGCAAGGTGATTACTACAACTGGTAGTATGGATATTGTAATAACAGTTGGACAGACATCTAGTGCTTCCATAGTAGAATTCCGACCTACAAATGTGACAGAGGTCTTATTGGATTCAATAAAGAAGATCACAGAATGTAATGCACAAGCCTATAAGACTATAGATGATACAATCCCTATTCTTAAACTGGTAGTACCTAAATGCATAGTGGATAATAAAGATTCTTTAGGTCAACTAGACACATTGTCTAAGTTCATTGCTGACAACATTTTGACAATTGATCAAATAAATGAGGACACATTTAAAGAGAGATTGATTAAGGAAAAAGAGAAATTCTTTGAGGAAGTTGTAAAGAAGAACAAGGAGAAAATGGACACCTTGTTACCAGATCTAGGAAAAACAATTTTGGATTTTAAGAAAATGTATAGGGATACTTGCAAAACAGACATCTTGACACAAGATATAGATTCAGCGATCAGCAAAACTCAAACTGAAATAAACAATGTTGCTGACAATCTGATAGGTACATCCGATCCATTTTTGGGGATAGAAAAGAAAATTGGAGATCTAGAAGAGAAAATTGAGAAGTTAGAGAAGGACAAAGAGAAAGTTAAGCTTAAGGCAAAGAACTTAAAATGTAAACTTGGTCCAAAACTAGACTACCTCATTTCTTTGAGAAAAGAAATTTCTGAGGCTCTAGTTCCCAGACTTAAGACACCGAAAGAGAAAATGCACATACTCACCAGTACAGTTCAGAGAACCCAAGAGGCATTACAGGAAAGCACAAGATTCAGCAACAACCTAAAACTAATTTTGATATATATATTCTAGATTGTAACCCACTGGTTACAAGAATCTAGGTAGGACTCCACTGATAGTGAATGACAACCTTTGTCATTGATGTCAAAGGGGGAGTAGTAGAGATGAGAAAAATCAAAAAGTAGAGATCATCTGCTCAGGGGGAGCACACATCTGGTACAATTTTTGGTACAGTTTTTGGCAAGATTTTTGGACTTCAATTTTTGGATACATTCTTGAATTTTTCTTATGAATGTTGCCATCAATGCCAAAGGGGGAGATTGTTGGCAAATGCACACTCCAATGAGAAATTATAGGTGATTGAAGGTATTATCATTGATGGAAACCTTACAATCATGTGATACCGAGGCACCGGCACCGACAGACTCTACACTGGCATACAGAACACCGGCACCGAAAAGGAAGAATATCGGCATCGTGGCCAACAACAATTTTGTATAAATGTATTTTGTAATTAATTGTAAAATCTTTTTTAAGATGACATGGAAGATTGTAATATGACTCATATATGTATGAGATCATTGTAGATCATTTAAGACATGATATGATGTGAAATATGAATAGAAGGTAGCAGACCTAATGTGTGAATTATTAGGTTAAGGGCTTATATATGTAGTAGAGCTTAAACAGGTACTGAATCTGGCATAGCAGATGCTAATCTGAAGCAGTACAAGACATTAGATTTGTATAATCCATTTTTGTAAGTCAGTGTGACTGCCTTTGTAACTGAGCAATGAGCTCTAGGCACTTGGCCTTCCTGCATGTGCAGGCCCCTATTGTAAGTAGTAATATTCTCTTATTGGCCAGTAAGTGAATATTGTGGGTCACAAATCCCACCGATGTTTTTCCCACACCGGGTTTCCTCGTTAAAATATTGTTTTATGGTGTGCTTTTCATGTTGTGGTTGTTGTTCTTATTTGGTGCATTATTTCTGGTTTATCAGTACACAGTTTTAATATGCTTTTCATGTTATAAGTTAAGAAAATATTATTACCAGTCAGATATTGATTCACCCCCCCCCCTTCAATATCTTTGGGAATCCTAACATATGCTTAGTCTTAGAGTGAAATACTGGATTCTTGGACATGTCAATAGCTGCAGAGTTATCACAGTATATAACTATCAGCTGACTACAGTTTACCCTGATATCCTTCAACATTTGCTCCATCCACAAAACTTGAGTGCAATTAGTGGTTGCTGCAACATGCTCAGCTTTTGTAGTAGATAAAGAAATACATGACTATTTTTTTCTTATCCATGAAACCAATTTCTTTCCAAGAAAGAAAGCTCCACCAGAAGTGTTTTTCTTGTCATCGGTGTCACCTACCCAATCTGAGTCAGTATATGCACATAAAGTGAAATTATCATTTCTAGAATACCGTAAACCATATTCTGTTGTTCCTTGCAAATACCGGAATATCCTATTTATTGCACATTCATGATTTTCTTTAGGATTACTTTGATATCTTGAAACAATACTTATTACATTCATAATATCAGGTCTAGTCTGAGTTAGATATAACAGACCACCAATCATAGATTTATACCTTATTGGATTTACCGGTGAAGAAGTATCCTTGATAGATAATTTCTCACTTGTAGCCATAGGAGTACTTACCTATTTGGAATTCTCCATACCAAACTTTTTCAACAATTCCCTCAGATACTTAGTTTGATAGATAAAAATTCCTTTGTCAGTTTGAGTAATATGTAAACCTAAGAAAAATTTCATCTTACCAATCATGGACATTTCAAATTCATTTTTCATTTTGTTAGCGAATTCCATGCACAATTTATCTTCTCCTCCAAAAATGATATCATCAACAAAAACTTCAATAATCAGAATATCATTATCAGTGATCTTATAATATAGATTACTATCAACTTTGCCTTTAATAAAACCAAGCTTCAAAAGATATTTATCCAACCTTGCATACCAAGCTCTAAGAGCTTGTTTCAAACCATATAAAGCTTTCTTCAATCTGCAAACCATGTCTTTGTCATATGTCACTGAAAATCCATCAAGTTGCTCAATGTAAAATTCTTCCTCAAGCTCACCATTCAAAAAAGCACATTTGACATCCATTTGATAAACCTTATAGTTCTTATAAGCTACATAGGCAATAAATAGTCTAATAGCTTCAATTCTAGCTACATGTGCACATGTCTCACCATAATCAATTCCTTCCATTTGAGAATATACTTTACAAACCAATCTAGCCTTGTTCCTTATAACTTGACCATCCACATTCAGTTTATTTCTAAAAGCCCATTTAGTTCCAATAACATTCTTATTTTTAGCTTGAGAGACTAAAGAACAAGTTTCATTCTTCTCTATTTGATCTAATTCATCTTCCATAGCCTTTAACCAATGTTTATCCTTACAAGCTTCAATAACAGTTACCGATTCAACTTGAGAAATAAGACATACCTCTTCATTTTCCTGTTTTCTTCTTGTCATTACTCCCTTGTTCCTATCTCCAATAATTTGATCTTCAGAAATGATTTAATCTTACATACCTTGGAGTCTTTTGAACTTCAGGTTCACCACTTTGATCATCAGTCATAGTTGAATGTTCAGACTGTGTCGGTGTAACTGTTTCAACTTCCTGTATTAGTTGAGGCATTGTTGGTTCAGTTATGATTATTTCCACTACTAGTTCCCTATCATATGATATAGAATGATTTATGTACTGTTCATCCACTTTCACATTAGCACTTTCCACAATTTTCTGCAATCTTTTGTTATAACATCTATATGCTTTGTTCTGAATTGAATAACCAAGAAATATCCCTTCATCACATCTAGGATCAAACTTTCCAATTGAATCATCTCCTTTGATATAACATTTACTTCCAAAAAATTTGAAATACTTAATAGTAGGTGTATGTCCAAACCATAGTTCATAAGGGGTCTTACCGGTTTCACCTTTGATGTGAACTGTGTTTAGTGTGTAGACTATTGTACTCACTGCTTATCTCCAGTAGATATGAGGCAATTTGGCTTCCATTGTCATAGATCTAGTTGCATCTAAAATAGTTATGTTCTTTCTTTCAACTACTCCATTTTGCTGAGGAGTCCTAGGTGTAGATAGTTATCTCCTGATTCCATTTGTCTCACAATAACTGTTAAATTCATTAGAAGTGAAGTCACTGCCATGATTTGATCTTAGACATTTAATTTTCAATCTAGTTTTTGTTTGAACCTTCGCTTTAAAGATCTTGAATTTCTCAAAAGCTTCAGACTTCTCCCTCAGAAAAGTGACCCACATCATTCTAGAATAGTCATTAATAATCAACATGAAATACCTATCACCTTGAAAGATTATAGTCCTTTCTTGACCACATAAGTTAGTGTGAATTAAATCAAGTACATCATTAGGTTTATCATGTATGCTTTTAAAATAACTTCTGACTTGCTTACCTAATTGACATTCCTTACATACCGGATTATGAGGCTTCATAATCTTAGGTATATCTCTAACTGCCTTAGTTGAACTAATCTTAACAATACAATCAAAATTAACATGACACAACCTCTAATGTCATAGCCAACTCTCATCAATATGAGCAATCAAACATGTATTATTACCAATGTTCAAGTGAAAGATGTTACTTCTTATCTGAATACCGGTTGCAATCTCGAAACTAGTTTTGTTAATGATTTTGCATTTTCTATCCTTAAACTAAATTTGAAAACCCTTATCAACTAATTGACCAACACTTAAAAGATTATGCCTTAAACCTTCTACATAATAGACATTATTAGTGTTATGCTTACCATCCAAAGAAATAATACTTCTACCTATGATCATACATGCCTTGTCATCTCCAAATCTGACTTGACCACCATTGTATTCTTGCAGGGATAGAAATTTTATTTTATCTCCAGTCATATGATGTGAGCATCCACTATCAATTACCCATTCATCATTATCCTCAACTTTTGCTTCCAGGACCTTCTCTTCATTCTTGATAGCCGGTTCTGGTTCATCTTCCTTCAAAGCATAGAACACCCATTCCTTTCCATTTCTAGATCCAATACTAGAGCCTTCTATCGGTTCATCTCTAGATTCATCAATTACTCCTTCCTCATCTACTATGTAGCATTGTTTGTTTTTCTTGAAACTATATCTATTTGGGTTAGGCTTAAAAGTCTTCTTGACTCTTTCCTCAAACCTTGCATTCCTTTCAGGACATCTAGATGCAAAATGACCAATCTTATTACATGAAAAACATTTAAAAGGTTATTTTCCTTCATACTTACTTCTAGTTGGACCTTTAGGTACTCTTCTAGCGAATAAGGCTTCAAGTTGCTCAAGCTCTCCATCTTCTTTCCTCATGTCTTCCAGTACTTTTGCATATAGGGCTCTCCAATCAATTTTGCCAATAGATGTTGATGATGATACATGAAAAGAAGGTTCAAACTTTACAACTCCAAAAGATCCAAATTCTTCAAGCTCAAAAGAAGATAATTTCCCAATCAAAATGTCTATGTTGACTAAAGTGTTTGCCATTGTTCTTAGCTCATTAATTGCAATTGCCTTCATCTTGTAAGCCGATGGAAAGGCTCTCAAGACTTTGGAAACTATTTCATCTTCACTTAGAAATCCTCCACAACATTGAATTCCCATAATGATCTCATTTACTCTTTCCATAAACACAACAATTCTTTCATTTTCTTCCATTTTCAAGTTTCCATACCTTACCCGGTAACCATCAAGTTTAGCAATTTTGACAGTAGAGTCACCTTCATTTAGAGTTTCCAGTTTGTCCCATATAACCTTAGCCGATGATTTGTCAATCAATCCCATAATATGTTGATCAGTAAGTGCACACAAGAGGGCTTCTCTAGCTCTGCAATCATTTTCAATATTCTTATCTAGGTCTGCAGGAGCAAGATTGTCAGATGTCAGATCATAAGGTGTCATTGATCTCCCAAATATCCTTGCCAAGATATCTAAGATGAGTCTCCATTTCAATTTTCCATATCCCATTATTTGTTCCATCAAGCTTAGGGATTTCTCTTCTAAAAATAGATGTCGGTGGATTAGAAGTGTTAGCTACCATAGGATCTACCTCAAGCAGTTAAGCTTCTACAAAAGAGGACCAAAACTCTGATACCAATTGTTAGGATAACTGGTGAACAACTGAGAGGGGGGGGTGAATCAATTGTTAACAGATTATAACTTTTAATCCATAATATAACCTTAAACAGATCAAGTACCAGTAAAGAACAAACAGATGCCGGTAGAAACAGATACCGGTAAACAATACAACTTAACAATCAACCAGATAATCAATGCAAAGTAACCATACCACATAACACCATGATTTTTACATGGAAAACCCAGAAAGGGAAAAACCATGGTGGGAAGCCTACCCATAGACAGATGATACTTCTGCAGAAAGTATGTGTTACAATGAGGGGCATGCACTTGCAGGAAGGCACACTACCTAGAGTGTACTGCTCATTACAAAAAGAGTCTCATTGAATACAAAGAGGCTAAAACCTTATCAAGATAAATGGAAAACAATCCAGTAGAGTGAACTGTTGGAAATAGCATCTACTATGCCTAATTACAGTCCTAGTTAAGCTCAATGCCAGAGGACGAAATCCTCTTATGAATCCAATCCAATCACCAATGATCGATCAACTCCTTTGCCTGAATGATATTACAATATTTGTACATTACATTCCTTAACCATGACCTTTTCCAATAGCCATGATACTTTACAAAGAGTTTCTGCCTCTTACTTATATAAACCCTAAGGCCTAAACCAATTAGGTCGGCCACCTAAAGATATTACAATAATATCATTACATAATTTCTTATTACAATGATATGACATGTCGGATTAAGATCAAAACAATAATAAAAAATCCATAAAACATCTCAAAACATCTAGGTAACGTGTAGAGTACACACTAGCATGATATCGGTCCATAACCTAGATAGGTAGTGGACCTATTCTAGGTCCACCACGCCAAAGCAATGCCTTCAAGCAATTGAAGCACGATCAACAAACATCTTCAGTATCCTGAAATCCTTGAAGAAGCTACACCAACACCAATTGTGCATCATGCCATGATTCCTCATTGAAAGCTCTGTCGGTAAGGGTTTGCCAGAGTGTATGATAACATCTAATTACCAAGCCAATACCAATTGACCAAAACATGCTTATGGGGCATATAACACATGAAATCCAATATACTTCACTGATCCAAACATGTCGGAAGTGTCCAACAAATAATCTCTCCTGCCGGTAATACTAGATCTTATATTGGTAACCTGTCTGTCGGTAACCATCCATATCAGCCAGTGTAACTTTGTCTGCCGGTAACAACTATTGTTGACATCAATGACAAAACATCAATACCACACAGAATCAATTCACCCATAATGCCAACAGAAAATCATATGAAAGAGTGGAGTGGTCCTTTCTCAATATGACCCTTGAGGCCTTTGGATTCCCTAAAATATTCTACCAACTAGATAACAACTATTGAAAGATGGTGTTGCTTAAGTAGAAGTTAATGGATCTCTTTCAAAGAAATTCTCTTTAGAGAGGTCTTTTAGGTAGGGGTTCCCTCTTGCCCCTACACTCTTTTTTATTGCATCAAATGCTACATTCTATCTTGTGAGAGATTCAAATTTGACCCCTAAGATAAGAGGTTTATCCCCACCCAAGAATGAAGACATGTTGAACATCCAATTTGTAGATAATACTACATTGTTTGTTGAGTTTAGAGAGAATAATGTGGCTAACTTAATTCAAAGATTCAACCTCTTTTATACTTCCTCAGGACAAAAAGTATCTATTCTAAGTATATTATGCTTGGTTGGATTGGCAAACCCCGAAATGGGTCTCCAAGTATGAATTCCAATGAGGTGGTCCCAATAAAAAGGTTAGATATTTAGGAATTCCCTTTGTTGTAAACTCATGCTTAAGGATATGTGGGAATGGATTAAAGGAAAATTTGAGAAAAAAAATACTTGATAATTGGAATAGGTAATATCTATCTTTAGCAAATAGAATCCAAATATGTCAAAAGATCCTTTCATCCTATAGTTTATATTATTTTATAGTTTTTTAATTTAATAGTTATCAATTCAATGAAACTCAAAAATGAATCAGGGAGTTTTTGTGGTCTAATGAAAATGAAGAAAAAAAGGCACTCAATTAAATGAGATTGGTGCTACCTATATAAGACTCAACCTAGAATAGGTTTGAAAAACCTAAGGAAATATAGCATAGCATGAGATGTTAAATAGAAGATTAACTCGATATGAACCATGTAAAATTCTTGTGAGAAACAATATTCAATTAGTTGTTCCTAAACATGCTAAGGCATGGAAGAGGCTTCCTTTTTATGACATGTTGACTAATAAATTCCTTATGACCCTGGCAAGGTCTAATGTCTTTAAAATCTTGTGGAAAGCATGGGAGGTTATTGAAAGCCATATCAAAAATGGTAAATTTATATGTTATGGTAAAATAAAATTTTCTCCCCCAGGTCCATTAGGTAGAATCTTCAATATGATGGTAAACCCCTAGCATTATTGTAAACATGTTTAGATAGAACTTGGTCTATGAAAGGTATCAATTTCTTTAATGATATTCTTTGTGACGATTGTATGTGGGAAAAGCGGGTCGATAGAACTCAATATGTAGAAAACGGAGCTCAAAGAGGCTTTGCTCCCACACCCACAGGACTTCTTGGTGCAAGCTATGGAGTCATGAAGTATGGCTCAGGTTCCCAAGGTTGGTTCCATGGTTCTCTATCTCACAAGGTCCCTCAAACCAATGTCTTTGCTCTCAGATCACTGAGCAAAGTGGTTTAGGGATGACAAATGCAAAAATGAGGGATGCTTTGGTTGATTTTAAGATGAAATGCATCCTAAGTTATACATGATCCTATAAATGCAATAAACTAGTTGTAAGATGACAAGATTAGTAACAAGACTATCCTAGCATGATATACTAGTCTATGATTAAGCTAAATGATAAGGAAAATACTCTAAACATGCATATTTAGATTAATTCCTATTGAAAAGAGAGGCTAAATGATGAACACAAATGATGTATTAAAGCTTGGATGTATTTTAGTATAAGTTTGATGCTAAAGACTTGGATGATGAAAATGGAGGAATGAGAGCTCTATTTATAGCAAAAATAGGGCAATGGATGGTCAGGATTGAAAGAGTTAATCAAGGGCTAAGTTTGAAAGTTGGGAATCCATGTTTGCAATTGGCACCAATGAAATGGTGACAATTGTCAACATAAGGTTGGTTGAGAGGATATGTAAGAAGCATTAAATGCTTGAGAAGACCTCATGGTTATCTTAGGGGGTAAGGGTTATGGTTAAGTTAGGATTACCCATTGGATAAAGGTTTTACCCAAAGGATAAACTCTTGTGCAAAAGATTAAGGATAACCATGGTCAAAGCAATAAATGCTTGATGAGACCCTTGGGTTACATGGAGATTGAGTTTAGGGAAATTCTTTAATCATGCTAGAGGGTTGAGTTAACCATTAATGGTTTGGGAGACTTTCAAAGTTAAGTGGTTGAAGCCTTTAAGGGTTTTCAAAGACTTTGAGGGTTTGAGAAGTGACTTCCCTTTGTTTAGGGATGTGACAAAGTTTAGGAAATGGGTTAGGTTAATTTAGAAGTGATTAGAAGAGTCTAGAAGGGGTTAGGAGTAGGGTTTAGGATGCAAGTGGGAGATGTAGGATTTTGTAAGTGGATGAAGGGATAATAGGATTTAATTGAATAAAATGAATTTAATTCAAGTTGGTTGCAATTTGGGGAAATCAAATAAATTAGATTTATTCAATTTAGGATAAACTATTTAATTAAATTTGAATTTAATTAAAAGTGGATAGAAGGGATTTAAATGAATAAAATGATTTATTGATTAAATGTCAAAAGAGGCCTAGTGAATTTAATTTTAAAAAATTGAGTAATTTACTTAATTTAAATAGAGGAATGTGGGTGATTTAATTAAATTGGATTTAATTAAATAGAGAAATGAACATAAAATATTCATTTAGGAATATGGTCATTTTTATACGTCTACATTTTGCCCCTCTTTGAAGTGATGTGTGTGCACATGTTAATTCAAAGAAAATGATGTGTTATCATGATTTATGATCAAATAAAAAATTTATGTTGTTCTGAGATATGTCATGCCCCAGTTTTGATAATTGATGTTGATAATGCCCCCTCGGGAGATGAATAAAAAATTTGGAAAAATTTGATGTGATTTGATAATTGTGTTTGCTTTTGCAAAATTTTGGCTATGTGGAATGCTTGAATTGATTCATCTCCCGATAATTGATGTGTGCGAGGGTATGAGGAAGACCACGAGCGAATTACATGCTCAATCCCCTAATCCTAATTTTATTTCACCCTATAAAAGGGGAAAAGTGCATTATTTTGTCTCATTTGTGCTTGTTGACTCTAGAGAAAGAGACTTTTGGAGAGAAGACAAAATGCCTATTCCATATTCTACACATCAATTCAAGCGTGTTCGGAGGTAACGGAGGCCTGCCGCGTATGGACCACCAGTAAGTCAACCTTTTTGACCCCTTTTTAATTTTTTATTTTGTCATTTTGGGTACATTTTTGGAATTTTGCATGCGGGTTTAACGTTTTAGCGCATCTAGGTCATCGGTCAATGCATACGAAAAATTTTGTAGCACATAAGGTTGTTAATTTAGGTTGTGTCCGAAAAATGTAGGGTAGCGCATAGGTTTGCTAGGTTGGTGCATAAATGCACATTAGCGCATTAGGGACATAGGGTAGCACAGAAAGTGAAATAGGTAGCACATCAGATAAACCTAGCGCATTGGGTAGGTAGGGAGTCGCATGGGTAGGGTCAAGTAGCACGTAGGTTAGACCTAATGCATATGGTTAGATAGGTAGCACAACCATAGGATAGGTTAGCACATAAGTCAGGTTTTAGTGCTTAGGGTAGCTTAGATAGCACATGGGAAGAAATATGTAGCGCATAGAGTTAATCTAGTGCATTGGGAAGATAGGATAGCGCGTAGAGAAAATAGGTTAGTGCATTGAGTCACTCTAGCGTGTAGCCAAATTTAGTTAGCGCAAGCTATCAGTTTTGCAAGATAGGATGATTTGTGAGTGAGAAAAATTGATAGGATAAGGTCAATTTCACTGGGATAGGTGTAAAATGTTTCATTTCTGTGTTTGCTATCATGGTTTTGATTGTTTGTCCAATATAAGTGTCAATATAACTTGGTTTTATTTGCAATTTTTCAAGTTATTCATAGATATCGATGTGGATTTGGTATAAACTTGATGTGATGTGCATTGTTTCAAGTTAATATATGTGGAGCCTGATTTGTGTTACAAGTTGATATGATTGTGGAACTTGAGTTGTTTTACAAGTTGATATGGGTTGGAAACTTGAGTTTTGTTACAAGTTGATGTGAAATGGGGACTTGAGTTGTGTTACAAGTTTGATATGATTTTTGAAAACTTGAGTTGTGTTACAAGTTGATATGGATAGATATGATGTGATTTTGATTTTGATATCTATGTTTTGATGAAGAACTGATATTGAACTTGTTTTGTTGTTTGACAAGAGCAATTGGTAGTGGTTCATTCGCGTGAGTGGTTTCCGAGACCATGGGCATTGATACCACGATTGGCATAGGCTGATTTGGACATTATTGAGAGATGCGGCCTGTCTTCCCTATTGGATATACCTCGGTTTACTATGAACTAGGGTTTACTTACAGCGCTTGCAAAGAGATGGCACAGTGATACGAACACCTTCCATTTTTCCATAGGGGAGATGACAGTGACCTCTAAGGATTGCTACCGGATCCTGCGCATACCTGTAGTAGCAGCACTACTACCTTATGAGCAGTCAGAGGAGGGCGAGATAGAGGCACTTCATTGGATTTTTCACGATGATACAGTGTGCGGATATGAGATTTCGTGGTAGGAGTTTCTGGATTTGGATTATGTAATGCCCCGCCAGGAAACCCCGAAGAGATTAAGCCATAACACAAGAATAGAGTGCAATAATTTTTTTTTTTTAAAGTTACACCACATAAGATACAACAAGATATCAAATATTCAGATTACATAGCGGAAGACATCAACTAACACCTAAAGAGTTTCCCAACGAGATTACTTAAATTTCACAATTCACTTAACTCACACAATTAATCCAATAAGCTGATTAGCTTAATAACGAGATAATTCTTAATCAGGATAACTTCTTTCAAAAGATGGAAATATAAATCACAAACAAAGATTCATCCATTAAGATCTATTCATAATCTTCATTCAAGCTTTTCATTTAAAATTACAAGCCATACATCTAATATCCTAACACACTAGAATTCCATCATAAACATAAGAGATCTTTTCAAGCATACTTAACTTCCTTAACAACAATTGAATAGATTCCATTACTCTAAGTTACATTCATTCATATTCCTACTTATTGCATTTAAAAGACGATTACATACAGGCATCTACGATAAATCTCATCTAAACCACTTATGCATTCAATCAACATGGCATTCAAGAAAGGCTGCATATAAGCATTTAAAGTTAGTTCCATTTATCCACTTAACCATTTTAACATAAGCTAATCATACATGATAAAGTTGAATAAAGGAAACATAAGAGAATACATCACATAACACCATAATGATCTCGGAGTTCACCCCTAAAGGGCTACATCTCCGGGTCTGCTCAACTGCAAGACCCCTCTGATAATTAATAAAGTTAAGAATACAAGAGGTTACACCATTACAATCCGGCCATCAAGGCGAAACATAAACAATATACAAACGACCGTATCGGTCAATATTACATAAACGATCCCTGAAAAGGAAAGGATCCAGCTGAACATAATCAAAGCTAATTCAAAGGTCCAGGACAGCATCCATAAAACTGAGTCATCACCACCCCAGGTCTAACATGAAACTGATACTCACAAGGGTAGAGACAAAAGGACGACCCACAAAGGTACTCTTAACAGGACAAAATGACAACACACTAGCGAATGTAGGGACAAGTGTCATCACACAACCTGGTATAGTTACCATGGCAAGTCTTCATAGGTCCCGGCCCCATACACTGGGTTACCCTGGCAACCTAATCCGAGCTTCCGGCCCATCCAAGCCTCATGTGGACCCACACATCCTCTCGTGAAGACAAGGATGATGGTTTGCCATTTCAGGCCTTCTCACAGCATGTCGAGTCTATGTTAGCACTCGTCCCATGTGTGAGGCACATTTATCTTACTTAGAGATTACATTCTAATCTACCGTTAGGTTATCACTTATTAGACTCCCTTTCGACGGGTTACCCAGCAACCACTTTAGGCGCGGCCCCCAATCGAAAGCCACTTTCCCATACGACACTAGACTAAACTCAGACGAACTCAAAAACCAAGGAATAGGCATGGTCAGACGAATGGAGTTCAAGAAGGGAGAAACAACCATCTGGTCAAACATGACTCACAGATGAACACTTACTAACGGTACTCTAACTAGAGACCCGACCAACAATGGTCAACCACAATTCAACATTCGACACCCACACAAAGGATATGACCAAATACGACACTACCACAAAACAACAGTCAACTCGGAACCGAGGACTGAAATAGGTCCCCAAATCATGCCATACGACAGGGTCCTACCAAACAAAACAAAACTTGCCATTACATAAGCAAAAGCGAATACAGAAATTAAACTCGCATAGGAATATTCAACAGATACAATCTTTCCGAATTGATCTAATCATTAAAAGTCGATCAAGTTTTCTACAAGATCTATATCAGATTACAGTTATCTACCTCATCTAGGAATAGGCTGATCTTGGTTTTCTAACTCTCTAAGGTTCAAAGCATCGAACAGACATATAAAGTCATAATGAGTTTTTAAACCAAATTCATATTAATAAAATTCAGACAACCATTAATCAAATAAATAATATATTTAATCTCCAATAAAACATCATTGACATACTGGTCCAAAACCAACCTCTACAGTTTCATATTTTTTTCAAGCCCAGATGCACTATACGGATCACGGAAATATAAATATAAAAAGAGAATCTAAATGAAGATAATCATTTCTAAAAGCATATCATTTAAATTTTTAATGACCAATGGTTAAATATCCATTTCAAACCTTTCCAGATGGCTTATACCCTTAAAATCTTCAAACAATATGTATTTGGGAATAAAATACGTTTTAACTCAAAAAGGTTTTCCAATACAACAATATTTCATCTACCCAAAATATACACAATTTAATACTAACTCTTGCATAATAATCTATCTAAGAATCATCAGCATATATTCATTTATGCCACATTGCTCATAATTAAATCTTAATTAAAATTTCCCAATAAATAATACTAAAATATTATATATTTTTTTTTTTGAATAAAAAAAAAATACATTAAAAAAAACATTTTTTAAAAACTAATTTAAAAAAAAAAAACATTTTATATGGGGGAGCGGCGAAAGCCGGGCCCACCTCCCAATGTGGGGGTTGGGCGGCCAAAACCCCAATCGCAGGAGACTCGCGCGGGCGGCGCCACTACGGTGCCCGCAAGTCCCGCGGCGCCTTGCGGCCACCGCGGCCCCTACGGCCACCGCAGTGTGCCGCGGCCACAGCGAGTGGGGGAACGAGTGTGAGAGGGGAGGAGGAGCGGGAGAGGGGAGGAGGAGCGGGTGGAGCTCCGCTGCCCGCCCCCCAAACCCCAACCAACAGTTTTATAAACAAAACGCACAGGTTCGAAACTAAAAAAAATGCCCACTACTAAATTATTATAATTTTGATTTAAAACGCACAGGCTCGATTTAATAAGTTTGGTTTAAACGAACTGTGTTTTGGTATCAAGATATTTGATGATAGACATTCTTTCCCAAACACAAATGGGTTTTAAACACCCAAAAGAAATGAGGAATTACAACACCTCAAATAAATTTATTTTTATTTACAAAAACCAGGCATGGCAAAAAGAATCATATTAACACAATGATACAACCATGAATTTCTTGAAGAACACAAGCTAAAAGCATAGTTCTAAACCCACAAATCCAAATTTAAATCTGATAACAATATTTAAAAAGGTTGGATTTTGACAACAATCAATTTCATTCACCCAACAGACCATTTCCATAACAACAAGGAAGAACAGTTAAGGTAATTCCTACCTTCATACGCATTCCTGGAAGAGCTGAAGGAGAGCCCAATCCTGCCAGATCCAGAAGAACTTTCTTCCTCCCAAAACCCCCAATTTTCCAAAAAAAATCTTTTCCAACCAAAAATTTTCCAAAAATATCCATCCTCCAAAATTTCCCAAAATTTTAGGTTATATGGAAGAGTTGACCAAAATTCCATTTTTGGAATTAAAATTTTTATTTAAAAATAATTCTCAAAATTAATTCTTTTCTAACTATAACAACAAATTGACTTGCTTTTCAATTCAAAATCAATTTCCTCATTTAATACAATTTAACCTTTCTAATTTCAAAAGCCAACAGAATACAATAGAATCTATTGCAATTTAAATACAAAACTTTCTTTCAACAGCATATACAAAATGCATTTAATATTCAAAATCAGTCATTTAATCGAACTTACTCCCAATTTAAAACGAGCAATCCAATATCAATGAAAATCGCATAACGAATTCCCAATTAATTTAGTCCATTAATCTCTAATGCACAAATACATATTTAATCAAAATAATTACTAAGGACTAATTAATCAATTTAACCATACACACCAAACACGCAAACCGAGAAGGTCAACCAAACAGACGACTTGCAAACCCAAACAAAAAGGGATTACCGACGATGACTGACGATGCTCACTTGAGCACGACTAAGGTCAACTAGGGTCCTACGACCACCTAATCCAACTCTAAGGATTAAAGAGGTACACTCAAACCTGCAAATCCAGGTGAAGACGAACCTCACACTCATGCGGCGTTGTACCTGAAATCTCCTGCAACCAAGAGTCATACATGCATGTATATATAAAATTTAATGAAAGCGTTAGCCCGATATTAATACCACGAAATAGGTACACTAAACAACTTGCATACAACTAGTGTGAAAACCACATCAATAGCTATGCGTTAAATCAAACATCTGACTATAACATTATATTAAGATAAACTAATCAAGATTAAACCAAGGTTAGAGATTGATTAGGGCAGGGGTACTACAGATTATGTGCCTCTTCCATCAGTACTGGTAGGGTTTGTAGGTGGTTTTCTATGTCCCGACCGTAGGTCGAAGGGATTGTCAGTGGGATGGGGACTGGTACTAGAGGAGATAGTTACACAGGGCCACAGGTTCGCATGGGGATCGGCTATGCTAGCCCATTTCTACAGGGACTTGCATGAGGGAGTATACCTAGGTTACGATAGTTTGTCAGCTAGCATTACACTCCTATAGGTATGGTGTTGGGAGCACATTCCTGCAGCTAGGCCACTAGTGGATAGAGATAGGTCGGTTGGACGTGCCTATGCATATGGATATAAGGGGTTAGTTGTCCAGCGGAAGCTGGGCAAACTAGAGCATTGGAGGAGGATATTGGATGATATTGATATGGTCATATGGCGACTGTATACAAGTTGCGAGGTTTGGGCTGAGGATGGGCTGGAGATGCCATATGTCTTTATGACCCGATTTTTGATAGGGAGGACCCCTTTTGTGATTGACAGATTTTTGGTTACGATAGTTTTGCGGCAGTTTGGTCGGCAATGGGGGATACCACAGGGGACCTATTTGTATGCACGTCAGAGGTAGGACAAACCAGATCGGGGTCCGACTATTGACAGTGCGGCGGCCATGGAGGAGTTTGTGCAGCTAGTGGGCCAGATATGGGATTATGCCTCGAAGATTTTGGATGCTGGGATGACAAATGAGTTTGCTAGACTATTTGCAGCTCGTATCGTGGTGAGGATATCGGATCTAGCGGAGATGCGGCCCGCTTTTGATGATGATGAGGATGAGGGAGGGGGAGATGGGGATGAGGGAGGAGGTGGAGGAGGTCAGGTTAGGAGAGGAGACAGAGGTAGAGATAGGGGTGATAGAGGAGTGGAGAGAGAAGTTCGACGAGTTGTGATGGATAGAGGTAGAGGAGGTTTGGCGATTGGAGCAGGGGGTGAGGGGATGGTGGGAGAGGTGATAGCAGTAGTGGGAGGGACCAATGAGGTGAGACGGCTAGCCCAGAGGAGGAGGACTATTGTGCTACCTCCACTAGCACCGAGGACAGGTAGAGGGACTAGGGGTAGCCCTTCATAGGTGCCCCTCCAGGTTCGGATTTTGACTCATGTGGAGAACGCCCAGATTAGGACCTTACAGGTGACAGTGTAGCAGCTGCAGGCACAACTATTAGTGCATCAACGTCAGATTACACAGCTGACCATCGAGCGCGACACCGAGATAGAGTGGTGGGGTTGAGTAGAGGAGCTCGCAGTGAGCGTGCAGAGAGCAGCAGCAGGTGGGCTGATGAGGTACACCTTGAGAGAGCTAGCTTTGAGAGCTCAGGAGGCAGAGTACTACCATCGACATTATGAGGCTGTGGTGCCCAGGGAGCGTCGAGTGCAGAGTTTTACATAGTCGAGATCAAGTCGATCTCGAGAGATGGGATCATGGTCAGAGAGTAGAGGTGTGATAGGGCCATTGAGACATGATCCTCTTGGAGATCCAGGGGTTGGGACTTCTGCGGCGAGATCGTCTCCTTCAAGAAATAGTCATACTTGAGAGACGTTGTCTCCATTGTATTTTTTATCATTGTATTTGGCTGAGGCATGACATATATTGTACATTTTGATCATTATATATATATATATGACACCATTTTCTTTGATCATGTGATGTGTTATGGATACATTTTCTATATGCTTTTACTTTATTCTATGATGATGCAATGCTTAGATAGATGATATGATGAAGTGAAATGCATGATGTTATGAGATATATCTTGAAAATGAGATGAATGATATGATATGTAACTAATTATAAAATGGTATGCAACTAATTGTAAAATGATATTTAACTAATTGTTAAATGATATGCAACCAATTGTTTTTGGAGCACCCTCATTCTGCATTTGTCATTTGATATAACCACATGTTTATTTTCTTTCAAAATATGTATCATCATTGAGCGTGGATTGATTTTTGGATATGTTGAAAATTTATACAAGTATAATGGTATAATTTAACCATGATGACCTGAGGAAAATTTACATGATGTTTGATTTTGCAAGATAGCACAAGCGTCAAGGTATAATTGAGCGAGGACAACCAGAGTGTAGATTGCGTAATAAACAAACAAGATTAAACCATTTGTATGTATAAAGTGGAATCATGTCTTCAGTGATATTCATTGTATCACGTCTCGAGACAAGTATCTACATAGTACAAATGATTGCCTCATAGACAGAAGACTAAGAAAAATATTGGAGTTTCTCGATGTTCTCTAGCTTGGAAGCATTGTTGAGAAAATTTAGAGAATCCAATAATTCAAAAAGTTAAATTGCAAAAATAGTCAAGACTTTATGCAAAATGCAACAGTTGGTTCTTCAGAAAATCATCCATCATATTTCTCTTGTGAATCTGTTATCGATCGATGTTTTGATTTGGGTTTGTGTAAGTTTTTGCTTTGTTGGACATGATGCTCTGAGTTTTGCAAATAGTCTTGATGGTTTGAACATGTTTGTAAGTTTTGATGTTTATTGCCCCTAGCTAAGTGTACCTCTTGATGCGGGTATGTACAGTGATTACCAAGCCATGGTAAAGTGTGGTGAAAGGATAGATGGATAAATCAGGATAATGACTATGCTAAGTATGTCCTGAATGGATATTTGCTAAGTGTCGGGCGATGGCCGATAGTGTTTTACTATGGAGATAAGGATATGGATATAGATAAAGGAGTTGTCCTTTCACAATAGCACCTGTTACCAGGTTTTCACTAGTTGCTTTTATTGTACCTTTTTATTTTCTTTTTCTTTATTATTTTTTTTTTTATTTTTTTATTTTTTGACTTTTTCCGTGCATTAGACTACTCAAGTGTAGTATTTCTTCAGATGAATGTTGTTAGTTGGTTTTTCGAGCACATCTCCTTGTGAAGTTGTTAGCTGATAAGAATCTGATCCATAGACTGATATGATGACATAGGGACCTAACTAGTTAGGTTCAAATTTCCCTTTCTTTTCTCGATCTTGCTGATTTCTAGGATTTTTCTTGAGTACTAGATCACCAACTTTGAAATTTAGGGGAATGACCTTGTGATTGTAGCTTCTGCGCATGCATTCTTGATATGCTTTGAGATGAGTGTAAGCATGCTGACGTCTTTCATCTAAGAGTTCCAGTTCTTGTAGTTGGTTGACTCGATACTCTTCATCTGGGATTAAGCCTTTTAGAGAGACTCTGAGAGATGGAATTTCTACCTCTAGTGGTAAAATAGCTTTTGATCCATAGACCAATGAGAAAGGTGTTGCTCCTATAGGTGTGTGGATGCTAGTTCTATATGCCCAAAGTGTTGGATTGAGTTGTACATGCCAATCTTTGCCTGCATCATTCATTGTTTTCTTTAGGATTTCAGTATTGTCTTGTTGGATGCTTCTTCCTGACCATTCCCCTGGGGGTAGTGTGGTGTAGAGAACCAATGTTGTATTTTGAATTGTTCACATAGCTCTCGAACATCTTGGTTTTTGAAAGGTCATCCATTATCAGTGATGATGGAGCTTGGAATACCATATCTGCAGATCAAATAGTTTAGGATAAAAGAGGCAACTTGTTTTCCAGTCACTGTGGTCATGGGGACTGCTTCTATCCACTTGGTAAAGTATTTTGTTGCAGTTATAATGAACTTGTGTCCATGTGAAGATGAAGGATGAATTTTGCTGACCAAGTCTAGTTCCCACTAACAAAAGGGCCAAGATGTTGTAAATGGTTGCAGTTCTTGTGCTGGTGCATGTATAAAATTGCCATGGATTTGGCATTTAGGACACTTCTTGGCGAAGTGGTAAGAATATTTTTCCATTGTAGGCTAGTAGTAACCCATTCTTAGAAGCTTTTTAGCAAGAGTAGTCCCACTTGAATGTGTGCCACAAATGCCTTCATGATGCTCGTGTAAAGAGGAATTAGATTCATTACGATCAAGGCAATGAAGAAGAGTACCATCTAGACCTCGACGCTACAAAGTATCAACAATAAGGGTATAACGAGCGGCTTGTAGGATAAAGTTACGCTTTTGGTTTTGGGATTGGTCAATGGGTAGAATATTGTTCTTTAGATAATCATATATTTATTCATACAAAGGGGAATCCGAACTAGTCAAGGCATAGACAACATGGGATTCAGAGTGGTCATAGGCTGGGGAGAACAGTTGCTCTACTAGAAACTCGTAACGACTCTGTTGCTCTGGAATTTGTAGTAATGAAGCAATAGTAGCCATTTCATCGGCTGCTTTGTTGTTCAACCTTGGTATTTGCTCGAAGGTGATGTGTGCAAAATACTGTTTGAAGTCATCCACCATTCATTTGTAGGGTAGTAGCTTGTCATCTTTTGTCTGGTAGTCGTTGTTGATTTGATTGATGACTAGTTGTGAGTCTCCATAGACCTTTAACTTCGTAATTTTCCATTCTACGGCCATTTTGATGCCTATAACCAATGCCTCATATTCAGCCACATTATTTGTGCATGGGAACATAAGCTGATATGATCTTGGTATAGTGTGTCCTTCAGGAGTGATGAAGAGAGTGCCAGCACCTAAACCATGTTGTGTGTAGGATCCATCAAAGTATAGGGTCCATTGCTTGGTAGAAATAGCAAGAACGTCTCTGTCCAGAAATTCAATCTCCATAGTTTGTTTTCTTGGTAGCGGTGCTTCAGCTAGTTGATATGCAATTGCTTGTCCTTTGATAGCTCTTCGTTCTGTGTATTGGATATCAAATTCACTGAGAATCATTACCCATTTAGCCAATCGGCCTATAAGAGTTGCCTTACTGAGTAGATATTTGAGAGGATCAATTTTTGCCACCAGCTTAATTGTGTGTGCTAGCATATAATGTTGGAACTTTTGAGAAGCGAAGACTACTGTTTGACAAGCCTTCTCAATGAATGTATAGTTGAGTTCATAGCCATTCAATGTCCTGCTGATGTAGTATATGGTTCATTCCTTTCCTTGTTGATCTTCTTGTGCTAACAATGCCCCCAGTGATATATTTGTTGTTGAAATGTATAAAATGAATGGCTTTCTTGCTATTGGTGGTACTAGAACTAGTGGGTTTATTAGATACTGTTTGATTTGATAAAAAGATTTAGCACATTTAGCTTCCCATCTGAAAGGTACATTCTTATGTAGCAAATGATTGAATGGTAGACTTTTATCAGCTAGTTGAGCGATGAATTGCCTGATTGATTGAAGTTGTCCTTGTAGAGATCTGTGCTGACTGATATTCTTTGGTGGTGGCATCTCCATAATGGCTTGTACCTTTGCTAGATCCACTTCAATACCTTTAGCTGAGACTATGTAGCCTAGTAACTTGCCTGATGTAACCCCAAAGACACACTTCTTAGGGTTGAGCCTGACTTGGAATTTTTCCAATCGATCAAAAATCTTTGTTAAGAGGCTGAGGTGTTCTGCTCTAGTGAAGGATTTAGCGAGTAAATCATCCACATAGTCTTCCATGAAGGTATGCATCATGTCATGAAATATTGTTGTCATTGCTCGTTGATAAGTACCTCCTGCATTCTTTAAGCCAAAAGGCATAACATTCCAACAGTATGTTCCCCAAGGATAGGTAAACGTTGTTTTATCTTGGTCCTCTGGGGCTAATTTTATTTGATTATAGCTTGAAAAACCATTCATTAGTGAGAGCATTGCATGGCCTGCTATGAGGTCTACAATTATGTCGATAATGGGCAAAGGAAAGTCATCCTTTGGATGGGCTTTGTTGACATCTATGAAATTAGTGCAGATTTTGATATTGTCGTCTAGTTTTGATACTGGTACTATGTTGGAAATCCATTCTGCATAGTCGATGGGTCAAATGAATCCGACATCTAATAGTTTCTTCAGTTCAACCTTGACCATGAGTGCTACCTGTGGATTCATCTTTCATAGTTTTTGCTTGACTGGCTTCACTCCTGGAGAGATGGACAAGTGATGCATGATTAAGTGTGGATCAATTCCAGACATATCTACGTATGACCAAGCAATGTTAATTTGATTTTCTTTAAAAAAGATGATAAATGTTGATCTTTCCCCCTCTGTCAGAGATTCCATCAGGTGTATGTTTTTGGTTGCTTCTGTAGTACAAATGTTGATTGATTGAGTGGGCTCAATCAATATGGTTGATCGCTCATGAAAATGTTCAAGAAGAGTGTCAAGTCTCCCATCCTTAGGTGCCTTAAAAAGGTTTTCACCCTTAGATGCGTCCTTTATTTTTACTTTTTTGTGATCTAGAGCTGCCATTGACTGGTTTTCAGCATCGGATCTTTTATTTGGTTCACTTTTGCAACTGAGAGACTTGGCACTCCCTTGGTTGTAGACATTATTATCGTGTTCACTGGTAGAGCCTTTTTCTGGGTTAACGGTGCATAGGTAGTGGATAATAGATTCATCATCTGGGAAAATTGGTATATCATGCATTTCAGGTTCATCCCAGTCAATGAGGTTGAGAAAGATAAGTGGTAAGGAATCATTTGGTGGATCAAGTTATACTATTGTAAGTGTCAAGACAAAGGTTTCATCATGATTGGTTCGGGTGCTAAAGAAGTTCAGGATTTCGTCGAGGTCTTCGATGGTATCATCCTCCGTATAGACTTGTTCATAATGTTTTTGTTCACTTTCCTTGGCGTCATAGATATTCTGTGGTCCAAATTCAGGTAGTCTAACTTCTACGTTATGCTCTTCTTGAGAAAGGGATATGGAACTAGTATTGTCAGTGGTATCTCTAGTAGCATTTGAGCAGCTACCCCATTCATATTCATTGGAATCAGTCTCAGAGTTATCATCCCAGATCTTTTCAGTGCTGTAAACAGGTATGTTGTATGGTGAAAAGAGATCTTTGATAATTGATACCAGTTTGATAGTTTTTGCTGATTCTATGTCGGATCTTGCTTCTACCTTTTGTATTTGCTCATATACTGTTCCTCCTTGGGGAGGAATAATGATATCAGGAGGTAGTTCTGCTTTTTTAGATATTGGTGCTTGAATATGTGCTACTGCTGCAGATATGGCCTTCTTGTGATTGAGGAGTTTCTCCTGATGTTACTTTTGTTCTTTACGTTCACGGTCCTTGCAGATTGTTTCTGCTGACTCAAATAGTGCTTCTTGCTAGGATTCTTCTTTGTACTTCTTATTTGCTTTCCATTGAGGTTTTGGAGTTATGTGTGGTATCTTTCTTAGTAGGAAAGTGAGTTTACAGCCCAATCTTGTTTTGTCTCTACTGAGTTGTGAAGGAAGGTCTATTGGTTCAGTGACTCCTTCTTTGCATTTTCCAATAGGTCATTTACCATTATATCCCATTTGTTGCATGATTAAGTAACCCTTTCCATATAGGTGTGTTGATAGAACTATGTCCAAAGCAATTGCTCAGTTATTTCTTCCTCACCTTTGTATAACCAGCTAAGGATGTCCTTTTCCTCTGATTCATGTGCTAGAGTGCCGAGTTGGATGAAGGTGCCATCAAATTTGGTGATGGGCTAAGTTACCTAATGTGTTGATGTTGTAGGTAATCCATGAGATCTGGGTGATGCTAGTAAGTTGGCCAAACAAATGGGTTCCAAAGAGTATTCCCCTATGCCTTGTTCTCTGATTTGCATTTTTTGCTTGAAATCTCCAGGTAATGATTCAGC
The DNA here is from genome assembly GCF_030272615.1 of Cryptomeria japonica. Classification (NCBI taxonomy): domain Eukaryota; kingdom Viridiplantae; phylum Streptophyta; class Pinopsida; order Cupressales; family Cupressaceae; genus Cryptomeria; species Cryptomeria japonica. The sequence continues at coordinate 378,232,687 of NC_081411.1, read as the reverse complement.
CTTTGCCTTCTGTAGATCTGATGTTGAGGATTTCTGTTTTTCCCTACTATGGGGAACCAAACTGTCCTGGGCTACCCCCATTGCATTGCAATGTTGAAATGGATCGTGATCAGTAGATATAGAGACCTCTTGTCCATTGTAAGGAAATTTTACACACTGGTGATACGTAGAAGGCACTGCTTGCATTTCATGTATCCAGGGTCGACCTAATAAAATATTGTACATGAGGTCTATGTCTAAGACCTGACACATAGTATCATTTTGTACTGGTCCAACTTAAATGGGTAACATTATGGTTTCTTTAGATGACCTTTCTTCATCATCATATGCTTTTATGGTAATCTTTTTACGTGGATCAATAGACTCCTCAGAGAAGCCTAATGCACGGACAAGTTTTAAGATACAAATATTAAGTCCAGCTCCTCCGTCTATCAAGACTCGTTTTACTCAGTGTTTATAGACGATGACTTCAATATGGAGAGGAGCGTTATGTGGATGACTTAAGGAAGTATTATCATGCTCTGAGAAGGTGAGATTATGAGGCCCTGTCATATGAGTGACCATGGCTTGGAATTTGTCAGCATCCAAATCTTGAGGTACATTGGTTTCCAATAGTGCTTGTTCCAATATGTCTTTGTGTTTTGGCGATGGTTTCAGCAATTCTAGTATAGATATTTGACCATGAGTTTTGCGCAGTTGGCTAACTAAATCATATTGGATTTTTGGTGTAGTATTCATTGTTGTTGTGTGGCCCTTCAAGACATATTTCTGAGCTCTAGTTGTTATATTGACAAATTCATGATTATGCTAGTCTCGGATTGTGATGATGTTCACATGATTGTCTTCAGCTTATATGTGATTAATGGTGTTATTGTAGATGTGATTGATATGAGCTCCACGTGTATCGTTCGAGGTTGAAGCTCCATCTTTGTTGTAGTTTGGAAGAGGATTTTTAAAGGCTCCATGGTCACCATTTTTTTTGAGACCATCCACCATTAAATCACCTCGATCAATCATGTCTTGAACAATGCTTTTCAATCTCATGCAATCGTTTGTTCGATGACCTTTGTTACGATGAAAATCACAAAAGTGTGAGTCATTCCACCAAGGTGGTTTGATTTGGGGTTCACAGTTGCTGATTGCGGGTAAAGAGATAATCTTGTTAGCCAAGAGTTCTCTGAATGTTGACTCCAGTGATTGTCCCAATGGTGTGAAGACACGTTTTTGGAAATTGTTGGTGTCATCTCGTGAATTGTTATTAGGTCCTCAATTTGTGGTTTTGTTTTGAGTATCGCCAGTGTTGTTTGTGTTGGGTTGACCTTGATTGGTATTCGGTGCATATGTGTTAGCGTCTGGGTTAGCACCTTTAGGATTATTCATAGCTTGAGGATTTCCTGATAATATGAGTACTGGTTGTTTAGATTTTGGATCATGTGATTCATGGCTGCCTTCATTTTCATTGTTTTTGTTTCGAGTCCAGAATCTAGATTTGTCTAAGTTGTTGTTGTTTTGGTTATTGTATTTTGATGCACTTGTTCCTTCTTTGAAGAATTTGAGCGTTCCTTTCTTGACACATGCTTCTTCTACTTGAATGCCATTTTCAATCAGTTTAGCAAAAGACGATATGCATTGGAGTTTGAGCCTGTAACTCATCTCACCATTCAAGTTGTCGATGAAAATTTCCATTTTCTCCTTTTCAGGAATGTCTCGAGGATATCGTGAAACCATACGTCACCAACGTTGAAGGAATACCATGAACATTTCATTATTTTTCTATTTGGTGTTACAGACATCTAGCATGGTTATAGCATGTTGAATGTTATAGGAATATTGTGTTATGAATTTGTTGACCAATTCATCAAATGATTTGACAGGAGGTGTGATCTTGGATAACCATTCCATTGTTTGTCCTCCCAAACTTCTTGGGAATAACCACATCAGATAGGTGTCATCATGAGCAAATTCAAGACTCATGGTACAAAATTCTCTAACATGATCATGGGGATTGCTTTTCCCATCATACTTGTCAAATTTAGGCATGTCTGAATTCGGAGGAAAAGGGATCATGTGCAACCTTCTATCAAATGGATAAGGACAAATTTCATTTAGTGAATATCGTACTGTTGTCCCTTGTTGCATATCTTGCATTTGTCTTTGTAACATTTGCATTTGTTGAGTAAGGGCAACCAAAGGCACATTGTTTTGCCGAGGGAAGAGTTCTTCCCTTGCATTAATCCTGGGTTGAAATGGTGTATGGAATGGTATGTTTTGCTCAGGGATGTGTTGCTCAAGGATGTTTTGCCCTAGTGTATGTTGTTCCAATATGTTTTGTTTAGGAATATCTTGTTCAGGGTCGCGTGCTCCCCCTTCTCGTTGTCGTTCTTGATATTTGTAATGTTGAGATCTCATTCTGAACATGTCTGTGTCAAAGTCTTTAGGGATTTTAACCCCTTTGCTTGTGAGTATGAGCAAGTATTTTTCCTTGTCATTTTCCATGAGTCTTTCCAAAATTTTTTGGAATGAAGCACTTTCTTGGCATTCCTAAAGAAGTTCTTCAGAAATTTCAGTATCCTCTAGATGTGGACCTTCAAAAGGATTTGATAACCTTCGATTCATACTGGATTCTGCTTGTGCCTCGCTTTGTTTTTTTTGTTGAGAGCGAGTAACAGGCATTTTAATAGAAACTTTCTGTGACAAAGGTGACAAATCCTCTTTGATATGTTGCTTTGGGGTTGGTGGTTCAAATCGGGGTGTGTTGTAAGTGATGCACTCGTCGAGAAAGAATGTCGGATTGATCTTTCCTCCATGGTTTATGATTTGACTGAATGCGGATTTTTGACAATATGCCCTAGTCTTCAAAGGCTCTTTGTCAAACTTGTTGGATTTGTTCTGGATATAAAGTTTGACGTGATGAAGGAATGTTTGATGAGATTTGAAGAGTTGATGATTGATGTATAAAAATTTATTTCTTTTGACAAATTTGGAAAAACTTGGTTGTTGTTTCTTCAACGTGGTGTTACGATAAATATTCTTTCTTCTCAGAATATGGGGATTAGTCATGCATAAGTGATTCAATGGTTTCCTTTGAATTGTTTTGGATTTATTTGATCTTGTTTTGAAAACTCAAGTCTTACTTTATCAAAGTGAAGGTTTAGATGCCCCCTCACGACAAAGCGTGTCAAATGATATGGATAAAGTCTCCCGATATGGAAACTTGATTTGACAACCTGAGATTTTGAACAAGTGTTTTTGAGATATAATCTTTGAGATAATAAAGGACCTATTCATTACATGCAATGATGTTTCTCGATTTTGATAGGATAGATATGTTTATCAGGCGATCAGTTTTGGATTCTGGACAACTTTTGTTTTGGACACGTAATTTGCTCAAGAAATAGTTTTTAACGCTTTGTTTTTTATACTCTAGTTTGATGAAGATGAAGCTGATGAAAGGATGCTCTCAAAAATGCTTTCTAAATTTTCAAAATTTTCTACTGTTTTGTCCCCTGTTTTTCTGGGTTTGAACATGCGCTAAAACAGGGACCGAATGTGCTATGAAAATTTCTTGATGCGCTAGGGAAAAGACCCCACGCACTAGGCAGCCCTCGGTTACACGCTAACTGGCTGAGACTATTAAAATTTGTTTTATGTTTTGCTTAAAAGATCATGCACTAGTATGGGCCTTCCACGCACTAATTGATAAACCTGATGTGCTGATTTTTTACTTCTACGTGCTAAGTTGATGCTTCAACGCACTAGGCTATTTTCTGGATGCGCTAATTGTTTCTGACTATTTCTAAATTTTGATGAAGCGCTACTGTGAATATTTTATGTGCTAAAGGATGGTTCCGAAGCGCTAAGAAGTTGCTCTTACATGTTAAACTACCCTGTTTTGACTATTTTATATGATTTTGGTGTTTTGCCTTAGGTTTTCAATGTTTCATGGATGATTTTCTGAAGTAACAAATGCAAACACAGCACAAAATACATAACCATTTTTGCCTAATCTAAATAGTAAGTGTATATTCTGTGAGGATGTGTTCAAATCCCTAATGTTTTAACAGGTTTGGTTACAATGAATACACTGCCAAAAAGACTCTTTATTCAAAGGTCATAAGTAATACCATAGCCCACTAGTCTTGATACTCCGTCAGCTCAAACAGCCATGTCACCCCCTAGAGGGCGCCCATTTTTATGCCTTTTGCCAGAAATTAACTCAAAGTGAATTGCTTCACAATTGAGTAGTTATCTTGGGAGATATATGGTGAGTGATCTTGGGGGCAGATTCTTCCCCACCCTTGCACTATGATATTGCAAATGTCTGGTTACTGACTCGGCTCAAGGTTTCTATTTCTAAGGTTCGTAATCAGGCTTCCTGTTCAGCTGTCAATGATAAACTGCCTCAGGAGGCTTCCCAACCTTTAGAACAAAGGCTTTATGTATCTCGAGGATATTGGGGGAAGGATAATCGCTACGTGCAACCATTGAAAAGGACTTTCATCACTTTCCACTTTTGATTATAGTGGGTTGGAACACTTGGTGTCAAAGTCGTTTCCCACTTAGATCGTTCCCTTCACACCGACCATAAATGGCTTTAAGAGTTGACTTCAACCCCTTGAGAAGGCAGGCCTGCTAAAGGGTTTTATTTACTTGAAATACTGAAAGCATAAGAGTAGTCTGGTTTTTTTGATCACCCAGTTAAGGGGAGAGCATATACCTTCTACTTTCGAGACAAAGCAATCAAGTTGTTCTTTTTATCCTATCAATTCAGTGATTTTCTAAGATCTATATGGAGATGTGGCTCCATAAAAACATGGTGTTTATTTTATTTCCTCAAATTAGTGATTATCTAATCTAGGAAAAGAACTTGGTCAACAAAGCAAAACTTCGATTTGGTTAACAAAAGAAATCGGCAAAAGGGGAATAACTTACCTCTTTGATTGTAACTGATTTTTGTGACTTGGTGTGATTCTTTACTTTGCCCAAATTTAAAGATGGATCCTTTTATGCACCAAAGGATGGTGAAATTCTTTTTAAGCCCTTTGCCAAAAATGAAAATTTGTAATGTTCTTTTTAGAGCCCTATTTGAGAGATTTTCTCCTAGAAAAGCAAGAAAAATTTTGATTGGTGATTCGTTTTAGGTACCCAAATGAAATATGAGTTCAATTTTAAGAAAAAGAAGTTCAAATTTTAAACTAACTTAATGAAGTTAGTAAAACCTCTAACTATCTTAATAGTCTTAAAACTAAGCTCCTATCTGCAATAAAATCGTTAGAATCCTGCAAAATAACAAGCAAAAAATGTTAGGTAACTGGTGAACTTTAACAAGTCTAATTTTTATCCTTGGTTACAGATTTTATTTTTCTTGTCTTTGTCTATCTATGATGTGCTACAGAACAAACTGTACACGCTACAATATAATAGTGATGCGCAAAAAGATGGCAGAGATGCGCTATATTGTTTTTAGGATGTGCTAGGATGGTTTCTAGATGCACTGCTCTGTTTTTCTCCAGCGCTGAGACCTACAGGAAAATGTTAGTGAGGACTATGCGCTAAGCTAAGGATGTCATGTGCTAGATGATGAACCCCACGCGCTGAACAGAAAACGGGATGGGCTACACTGTTAACTGGATGCGCTAGGAAATGTTTCCCACCCGTTGATTCTTGTTTCCCACAGACCTGCAAAAGTGGTTAAATTCAAAAACTGATTTGATATATGGGGTCAGGCCCCATGGTGGGCGCCAGAAGTGTATGCGGGAAAAGCGGGTCGATATAACTCAGTATGTGGAAAATGGAGCTCAAAGAGGCTTTGCTCACACACCCACAGGACTTCTTGGTGCAAGCTATGGAGTCATGAAGTATGGCTCAGCTTCCCAAGGTTGGTTCCATGGTTCTCTTTCTCACAAGGTCCCTCAAACCAATGTCTTTGCTCTCAGATCACTGAGCAAAGTGGTTTAGGGATGACAAATGCAAGAACGAGGGATGCTTTGGTTGATTTTAAGATGAAATGCATCCTAAGTTATACATGATCCTATAAATGCAATAAACTAGTTATAAGATGACAAGATTAGTAACAAGACTATCCTAGCATGATATACTAGTCTATGATTAAGCTAAATGATAAGGAAAATACTCTAAACATGCATATTTAGATTAATTCCTATTGAAAAGAGAGGCTAAATGATGAACACAAATGATATATTAAAGCTTGGATGGATTTTAGTATAAGTGTGATGCTAAAGACTTGGATGATGAAAATGGAGGAATGAGAGCTCTATTTATAACAAAAATAGGGCAATGGATGGTCAGGATTGAAAGAGTTAATCAAGGGCTAAGTTTGAAAGTTGAGAATCCATGTTTGCAATTGGCACCAATGAAATGGTGACAATTGTCAACATAAGGTTGGTTGAGAGGACATGCAAGAAGCATTAAATGCTTGAGAAGACCTCATGGTTATCTTAGAGGGTAAGGGTTATGGTTAAGTTAGGATTACCCATTGGATAAAGGTTTTACCCAAAGGATAAATTCTTGTGCAAAAGATTAAGGATAACCATGGTCAAAGCAATAAATGTTTGATGAGACCCTTGGGTTACATGGAGGTTGAATTTAGGGAAATTCTTTAATCATGCTAGAGGGTTGAGTTAACCATTAATGGTTTGGGAGACTTTCAAAGTTAAGTGGTTGAAGCCTTTAAGGGTTTTCAAAGACTTTGAGGGTTTGAGAAGTGACTTCCCTTTGTTTAGGGATGTGACAAAGTTTAGGAAATGGGTTAGGTTAATTTAGAAGTGATTAGTAGAGTCTAGAAGGGGTTAGGAATAGGGTTTAGGAAGCAACTGGGAGAATAGGATTTAATTGAATAAAATGAATTTAATTCAATTTGGTTGCAATTTGGGGAAATCAAATAAATTAGATTTATTCAATTTAGGATAAACTATTTAATTAAATTTGAATTTAATTAAAAGTGGATAGAAGGGATTTAAATGAATAAAATGATTTATTCGTTAAATGTCAAAAGAGGCCTAGTGAATTTAATTTAAATAAATTGAGTAATTTACTTAATTTAAATAGAGGAATGTGGGTGATTTAATTAAATTGGATTTAATTAAATAGAGAAATGAACATAAAATATTCATTTAGGAATATGGTCATTTTTATACTTCTACATAGAATCTTCAAATTCTTCAACATGATGGTAAACCCCTAGCATTATTGTAAAGATGTTTAGATAGAACTTGGTCTATGAAAGGTATCAATTTCATATCAAAAATGGTAAATTTATATGTTATGGTAATAATAAAATTTTCTCCTCCAGGTCCATTAGGTAGAATCTTCAACATGATGGTAAACCCGTAGCATTATTGTAAAGATGTTTAGATAGAATTTGGTCTATGAAAGGTATCAATTTCTTTAATGATATTCTTTGTGACGACCATTTGAAATCATGCACCTCTCTAAGTATCAAATTTGGTTTTCCTCTAATTAACTAGAGGACTTACTCTATTCACATGGATGCTTGAAGAATCTAACAATTTATTTTTGTGTGTATTTGATATTGATGTTGTTGGTATTCTTAACTGGAATTATGGGATTGATATTTACAAAATAAAAACTAAAAACCTATGTAAAACTCTAAATAATTTTGATTGTGTAACATTATATCATAAGAATTATTGGAACCTTACATTATTTGATAAACTATGGTGTCATCTTTGTTTGAAAGTGCCTTCATTCAAATAAAATCCTTTAAATGAATGTGCTTGAAAAATTTTGTCCCCTCCCAATCCAATTTTTTTATGTCCCACAAGCGAGACTCACTATTGTGGGTTCACCCAAATGGAATTATGCGTTTTAACATTTATACTTGGCATGCAGATTCATGGGGATAGGGCTAATAGATAGCTATGGTGTTGAACCAAAGAAATATCTTGAAACTATATTGTGGTAGTGTGGCATTCATAATAGTATCATATGCTTGTATCACATACTAAATGGTTTCTTAGCTTTAGAGGACATGCAAAATCTTCCATATGTAAGTGTAGTAGGAAACCTTGTGTATGCAATGATCTTTGAAAGGCTAGACATCGTCCAAATAGTGGGAATTCTAAGTAGGTCCATTTCAATGCTTAACAAGGAACATTAAAATCAAATGAAAGATATTTTAGGTACTCGAAAGGAACTCTAGACTACTATTTGTTTTATCATGCTTATAATGTTGTTAGTAAAATGTTTAGGGGTTTGTTAAAGTCTCATTGGGATGGAGATTTAGATGATTGAAGTTCAACTATCAGCTAT